>NW_027325375.1:1329026-1481526 GCF_036924035.1 Leuresthes tenuis | reverse complement strand
AGAAAGCCTCTTTGACACACTTGTAGTACATTTGTGTGACTTTTTGTGAGCCAGCCAAGTTTTTTGGCTCGTGGTGGATCCCACCCACATGCTCTTTGAGCTCTCCTTTGTGCTCTCCACCCTCCGACTCACCTGTTCATCAGGATGAATAAGCTCCAGTCGAGGTTTTCTATCCAAAATCGTCCCCTGATGGTATCTCAACTCTCTGGTCTCATAGCTTTCAAAGGCTGTGATCAGATTTTAGACTAAATCAATGCTTTAAACCAGTGGGACGCCCTTTGATAAAGTCAAGGTAAATATTCTATATACTTTAACTGTATTTTCACTCGTTTTTAAAGGAAATCACTCTTCCTTCTCACTGTTCCCTCTTTATTTTCATTTGTTTCGGTTGATTAAAGCAGAATTAAAGGTCACGACGGGCTCTGATCAGCTGCATTGGGCCTTATATTCTTTAGCCCCCCCCCCCTCACACCTCAAAAACAGCTCTGTTTGCAATGTGGATCGTTGGATCTCCCGGTTGTTCCAGCGAATGCTCCATCAGATTTTAATCTGAGGACTTCGGAGGCCAACAGGGCGAGTATTATCCCACTGAAAGAGTTCACAGCCACCGGGTGATGCAGCCTCTAAATAAGGCATTATCTGTCTTTATTTCACCAAAACTTAACCAATAAACACATCCACTGATGCCAGAGAGCTCCACACAGACTTAGAGAAGTGAATAAAAGACTTGGAGCACTGGATGTGATGCGCAATCAGAGGAGTTTTAGAAGTGAGTGCTCTAAAAAAGAAGCTGATGCAGTTTATCCTGCACCACTGACTATAGAGTGCGCTTTTAAAGGGGAACTCCGGTGTTTTTAAACCTTATTTCTGGCATTAAATCCGTTCATCTGCTCACTGAGAACAGTTTGGTGAAAGTCGGGGTCCTTCAGAAGATATTTAGATAACTGGAGATCCATATAACGGAGAGAACGGGGCTTAGAGGATGCAGCCTCTAAATAAGGCATTATCTGTCTTTATTTCACCAATACTTTAAGAAGAATGAATGAATGAACGTGTGCTATAGCTCTGTTAGCTCATAGCTCTGTTAGCTCATAGCTCTGTTAGCTCATAGCTGCTGTTAGCTCATAGCTGCTGTTAGCTCATAGCTGCTGTTAGCTCATAGCTCTGTTAGCTCATAGCTGCTGTTAGCTCATAGCTCTGTTAGCTCATAGCTCTGTTAGCTCATAGCTCTGTTAGCTCATAGCTGCTGTTATGTGGCTACTTGCAGCTATAGGAGAGCTAACGGAGGGATTTCTACACAGGCACTCTACTGGGACCACTTCATCCACACGCCCCCCTGCAGCACAGCTTATTCACTCCGTGCTCTGTGACAGTCGGCTAACTTCACACACAGTTTGCTGCTGATAGTTTTGTGCAACATGGCAGGATATTTATCAGATTTAGACAACTGTGCTGCAGGGGGGCGTGTGGATGAAGTGGTCCCAGTAGAGTGCCTGTGTAGAAATCCCTCCGTTAGCTCTCCTATAGCTGCAAGTAGCCACATAACGGCAGCAGATCCAGGTTTAAAAACACCGGAGTTCCCCTTTAAGTTTGTCCACAGCACAGAAACGCAGTTGTTTCACAGCAGATTATTAAATTGTGCACCTCGACCATCTTTTTTAGTCTCAAAAGCAGATTTTTTTATGTTAAACTCTTAGTATTTATCTTTGATAACCAAACCTGACCATTCTCTAGTGATGGGGAAGTAGGAAAAATAAGAGCATTTTGGAAAATGTTGGCTTTCACGGCGCTCAGCCATCAGCTTTTAAGTGTTTTTACTGGTTTCTTAAAAGCGTTTTTCCATTTTGTGACAGCTTCACGTCACACAAAGCGTTGCCCTCTCATAACTTCCAAAGCCAAACACAAAGCTCACAGCCGAGTGCGCTCCTGAGCCGGCTGGTTCCTCTAAAACCTGCTATATTCCCTATTTTCTTCCCTTTCTGTGTCACACAGGAGTATTTTTAGCTTTGCTCGACAGCTTTTCAGTAGAACTCCTGTTGGCCTGTTTTCAGCTGATTTGATCAGATGTGAATTTGGTGGTAAGTTCTGTGTCAGCGCACATAATGTGCCGCAGCTCTCCGATTTAAAAGCCTAAAGTGGAACTTTCATATAATGCACTGAATGTTCTCTGCGTCTAACTCACTTTGCCCTGTGTCTTCTTCTTCTTTGACTCTCTCCAGTCGGTGCTGTGACAAGAAGAGCTGCGGAAACCGTAATGAGACGCCCTCAGACCCTGTTATCATCGACAGGTACTGCCTCTCACTTTGGCCCTTTCTTTCTTTCACTCTCACACACTCAGTCGCAGACTCCAGAGCAGACGCAGGCCGGTCTGGCCGGTCTGAATGGCGGCTCTGGCCGGTCTGAATGGCGGCCCTGGCCGGTCTGAATGGCGGCCCTGGTGGGTCTGAATGGCGGCTCTGGCCGGTCTGAACGGCGGCCCTGGTGGGTCTGAACGGCGGCTCTGGCCGGTCTGAACGGCGGCTCTGGTGGGTCTGAATGGCGGCTCTGGCCGGTCCGAACGGCGGCCCTGGTGGGTCTGAACGGCGGCTCTGGCCGGTCTGAACGGCGGCCCTGGTGGGTCTGAACGGCGGCTCTGGCCGGTCTGAACGGCGGCTCTGGTGGGTCTGAATGGCGGCCCTGGCCGGTCCGAACGGCGGCCCTGGCCGGTCCGAACGGCGGCTCTGGCCGGTCTGAACGGCGGCCCTGGCCGGTCCGAACGGCGGCTCTGGCCGGTCTGAACGGCGGCCCTGGCCGGTCTGAACGGCGGCCCTGGCCGGTCCGAACGGCGGCCCTGGCCGGTCCGAACGGCGGCTCTGGCCGGTCTGAACGGCGGCCCTGGCCGGTCCGAACGGCGGCTCTGGCCGGTCTGAACGGCGGCTCTGGCCGGTCTGAAAGGCGGCCCTGGCCGGTCTGAACGGCGGCTCTGGCCGGTCTGAATGGCGGCCCTGGTGGGTCTGAATGGCGGCTCTGGCCGGTCTGAATGGCGGCCCTGGTGGGTCTGAACGGCGGCCCTGGCCGGTCCGAACGGCGGCTCTGGCCGGTCTGAACGGCGGCTCTGGCCGGTCTGAAAGGCGGCCCTGGCCGGTCTGAACGGCGGCTCTGGCCGGTCTGAATGGCGGCCCTGGTGGGTCTGAATGGCGGCTCTGGTGGGACGGGATGTTTGGGTGCTTATGAGATGCTGAGACAGATGCTCCTCAGATTGAACCAGAGGCCTCTGATGTGAGTGAGGCTTTGCATTTAAACAGCAGGCCTTATCGTTTGTGATGGGGCGTTCACGCGCACTTTACGCACAGCTGGACGTCGGCGCGCTGTCACTGATGTGTGCAGATGTGCGCAGATGTGTGCAGATGTGCATCAGCAGCTCAGATGAAACCAGAAAGCACACCTTCAGACTTGAGTGGACAAACAGAGCTGAAATGAGTGTGTTTCCTCTGCGGGATGCAAAGCTGTTTCCAAGCAAAGGCTCTTCTTCTGCATCTGTCTGTCTTACTTCCTGTCTGTCTGTCTGTCTGTCTGTCTGTGGGCTCGGAGGACTGAAGCTATCCCTCCCTTAACGCCCATCCCACCCCTCGTTCCGTCTCTCCTGCAGAAGCACAGAAAAATGGGTCACGAGCAAAGAGAAAAGCGACAGAGAAAAACTAAAACGAGATCCAACGTCATTTTAACGTCGCTTCATCTCGGCAGTTGTTTTAACCCTGTGTGAGCAGTTCTAAGCGCAGACGCACCGGCGCGCGCTGAGTGAGCCACGGGGAGAGGAGTGAAGCGTTCCCGTCACTGTCACTGCCAAGCGCGCTTAGAAAAGACACCTCAACCAACTGCAGCGTCTCCAATTCATGTAGATTCGTATGAAAAAATCTTTATTTTATTCATCCGTCTATTTTTTCTCTTATCACCAACAGACACGAGGCGTTTTTTATACTTTTCAACGTAAATTAATGCCAGTAAATGGGCAAAAGCACCGTTTTTAAGTTATTTTCATGTAGTTTTAGATGGTCTCTCTTGTTCTGCTGTCAGTCTTTATCAGGATCTCATTCTAATATCCTGAACTTTCCACATTCAGCCGTAAAAAATGACTCTCTGTCGGTGCTGCGCGTGATTACACGCGAGTTATATATGTCATCTCTTCTCTTTGAACCTAAAAACACGTTCTCTCTCTCTCTCTTTTGTGTGGAATAGAAGTGGGTTAGGGTTAGTAATGTGAGGGGGAGGGAGAGCACTTCATAGGATGAAAAAGTCTGTTTTCCAGTCAAATTATTTACTCTAAAACACCACAAAAAATACCCAGAAAGCAACTTTTTTTGTCTCCTGAGGTCAAAAACCGCCTGCTATAGATGAGGTGTTGCACAAGACATAAGGTTTGACTCCATGGGAACCGTGATGCCTGAGCGTGTGCACGGCGTTGTGTGTGTTTCCTGTGTGTGTGTTTATGAAGGGCATCATCCTATAGCACAGCCCCGTTCTTCTGTTTTTGCAGGCTGTCTCAGACGTCTCAGTTTACATCCCATTATACATTTGCCTGGAAGGTGTGTGCGTGTGCATGTGTGCATGTGTGTGCATGTGTGTGCGTGTGCATGTGTGTGTGCGTGTCATTTTCTATGGCTGAAAGCGAGAAGCAGAGGGAATTCTGGGAGATGTCAGGGAACTTGGTCGGGATGGAATGTCAAGGTTACCGTGGATACCGTGGGATACTTCCTGTTGCCCCCCACCCCTCCACGCTGCAGTGTTTCACAGCCTCTTGGTGTAACATCTGGAACTCTGCTGTCTGTGGAAGGAAAGAGACAGAAAAGGAGCTCTAAGTGTGTCACAGATCGTAAACACGAGCAAAGTCCAGCGATGATGAGACTCAAAGTTTTTCTCACAGCTCTCAGCTCCATCATACTTACTGGTGTCTGGGTTTGATTGACAGCAGCTGGCAGGCTGGGCCCAGACAGGGGAAGGACATACGAAGCAAACAGACGTGCCGCATCTCTCAGACTATCAGGCAAACAAAAGCCTGCATCTAAGCAGCCCAAAACAGGAGAGCTTTTTATCCATACAGCCTGAAAACTGCCAGTATTTGGTCAGATTCCAGCACAAAGGTCAGTGCAAAACTCCGGGGCCTTTCACCAAGTGTCATGAAGTATTCAGCTCAGCACTTTCCTGTGTAGTTCTGCTCATGAAAAGGCCTCATCCCTCACCTTGGTGGTGGAATAAGTCACGATGCGTGACGAGTTTTTGCAGGAAAGCTAATTTAGCTTCTGAATTAGCAGCTTTTGACTGTAAAATACGTTTAAAATCCAGTTATTTTGCACATTTTCTCTCTTATCTTTGCAAATGGCCCCTTCTTCCTCTGAATTAGCAGCTTTTGACTGTATTTAGTCCAACACTGTTCACTGATTTTTGTAAAATACGTTTAAAATCCAGTGATTAAAGGAGTTATTTTGCACATTTTCTCTCTTATCTTTGCAAATGGCCCCTTCTTCCTCTGAATTTGCAGCTTTTGGCTGTATTTAGTCCAACACTGTTCACTGATTTTTGTAAAATACGTTTAAAATCCAGTTATTTTGCACGTTTTCTCTCTTATCTTTGCAAATGGCCCCTTCTTCCTCTGAATTAGCAGCTTTTGACTGTATTTAGTCCAACACTGTTCACTGATTTTTGTAAAATACGTTTAAAATCCAGTTATTTTGCACGTTTTCTCTCTTATCTTTGCAAATGGCCCCTTCTTCCTCTGAATTAGCAGCTTTTGACTGTATTTAGTCCAACACTGTTCACTGATTTTTGTAAAATACGTTTAAAATCCAGTGATTAAAGGAGTTATTTTGCACATTTTCTCTCTTATCTTTGCAAATGGCCCCTTCTTCCTCTGAATTTGCAGCTTTTGGCTGTATTTAGTCCAACACTGTTCACTGATTTTTGTAAAATACGTTTAAAATCCAGTTATTTTGCACATTTTCTCTCTTAACTTTGCAAATGGCCCCTTCTTCCTCTGAAGGTGCACATATTTACCGACACTGGGGGCAGATTATCAGCTGTGGGAGGCTAATCTCACAGAAATACCAAGCGGGTAAAGTTTAGTAAAGTCAGCAGAAGAACATGTGGTGTTTAAGAAGTCTTTCTCCATGAATCAGAGGAACGTGACGTGAGTTTCTGTGAGGTTTCTGGAAGCTTCTGTCCTGCCATGCAATAGATATACAGTAGACTGCTTTAAAATGCCCCCCCCCCACTGTTTCCTTTCCCATTTAATGTCCAGCCTGATGCATTAAGTTGGGAGAATGATGTTCAGTGAAGTAAAAAGAGCAGCCTGTGCTGCCTTTATTTATGGGTAAAGGGGAGTTTGTGCTTGTGACTGACAGCTCATGGCGTCGGTAAAGATGTCGGTCCATGTGTGCGCCGCTGTGCATGTGACTGACAGCTCGTGGCGTCGGTAAAGATGTCGGTCCATGTGTGCGCCGCTGTGCATGTGACTGACAGCTGGCTCATCTTTGCATGTGTGTGAGAGAGTGTGTGGCCCAGTTAATCCGTGTGTTTCTCAGGGTTAATGTAGGGTTAACGACATGCAACGATATCCTATCATACGCCTGCTTGACTCCAAAAGAGCTACATCCACTCTCCTCTGGGTGTGACTCTTCCTTTCAGATTCAGCTTGTAAAACTCGCCGTGCCCCCCCCCCCCCATCCTGCCTTCTCTCTGCACCTTCCTTGCCTCTGTTTCAGTCGCTTCGCGGCCCCCGGGGGTTACCTACCTCGCTGCTCGGCTCGCTGCATGTTTAGATTTCCACAATTGGCTTAATAAGCTCAGGCTGTGCCTGCATTTGTGTGTGCAGTTTTGGGGGGGGGGGGGGGGTTATAGTCTCAGTGTCAGGACTTAGGTGGGCAGCTTGAAAGTGTGTCTAAAGGGGCCCACATAAGCCTGAGGGTTTAAGGGGTTCCCCTGGTTTGTGTGTGCGTCGTCTCGGGGTTAAGAGGGTCACCGCTTGAGGAAGAGATGATGGGAACGAGGAAGGGATGGAGGAGCGAAAGGACCGGGATGAGACGGCGTTTAGAGGGAGGAGGAGGCAGGCTTCAGTCTGGGGAGTCCTGTCAATCAACAGCAAGGGGCAGGGGAGGCGGGGGAGCTGTCAATCAGCCGGGAGAGGAGGCAGGGAGGGGAGAAAGTGAAGAAAGACGACAGGCTTCTAAACGATGTCTTCATCTTCTCTGCCTTTGTCTTCCTCTCTCTCTCTCTCACTTGTCCCAGTTACCAAAATATCTGTGGCAGCCGGATGGCGTTCGCTCAGCTGTCAGCGTCTGACACAGATTACGGGTTCATTTCCCTCCTCCCGCCTTGACCTGTCCTCGTCCCTCACTGCCTGCCTTTCTTTCAGCGCTCCATCCTCCACTGAAAGTGAGGAAATAAGGAATATGATAGAATCTATTTCCAGTTTTTGCACATTTTATTTCAGTTTCACAACCCAAAGGTTTCCAGGAGCTGTTTGTTTGTGCCACAAACGCAGTGACGCTCTACTGGAATGAGAACAAATCGCTTTGGAGAGCTGTGAGAAACGCTGACTCGCATAAACAGACACATGATAAAGACTTGGACTGAAACCCAGGACACTTTTATGAGTTCTTGTGGAAATTCTTCTGTTTTCCTGCAGCGGGACTCATCAACCACACAGAAAAGGGAGCTTTGTAGACTGGTTTTAATGGCTCCTCAGGTGGTTTCCGTGCTGAAACACGCAGGATGGTGTCGGGTCGGATCTGTTCCTGCTGGAGCTCCATTACTTTATGCGTTACTTATCTTTCTATCCGAGTTCTATCGACTTTTGACGGCTGTGCAGAGCAGATGCAGCCGGTCTGGGCTGCACTGAGCTTTGAGTTCAAGGTGTTTCTGTGATTTATCGCACTCTCCTGGACTGAATCTGACTAAATCAGCTTGATTTCTGCTCTTTCTGTTGTTGGGGGTGCTCATAAATGCGCAGAATCTCCTTTTGGGTGCATTTGTTGGTTCGTGGAGCTGAAATCACTTGTTGATTTGAGGGATTCTGGCGCCATTCTTCCCGTGTTAAAGGTCGGCAGCTGTTGGGAATTATTAATTTTTTAACTGTTTATTCGTGTGTTTATGAGCTTGAGAGGGAGATGCCGGTCTGTTTTATGCATTCCTCTCACTTAGCGTGCACCTGTCCCTGCATTTAGAAGCTTACAGCTCACTTCTTTACCTGCTGATTAAGTTTAACTGCCTGTTTTAATGGAAGTTTTCTGTGGGCTGAGTTTCTAAAGCTCACTCTGGGTCAAAGCTGGACAGTTTCTCTGTCATCCTCTTTCTTTTTATTCATCTAATTTTCATTATCTCCTTGTTTTCTTTCACTTAATGTTTGTCTCTCCGTATTAGATGAAGTATTTGTCTTTAATCCTCTTTTCCTTTCCTTCTTTTCTGAGCTTTGAAGCCAATGAGAGACCTGGAGAAGTCTTATTTGTTCATTTATTTTTAGCAGTTTCTGAGGAGAGCAAGCTTCTGTCTCCATCTTTATGCGTTTGTGTTGCAGGAACGAGGGGGGGGGGCATATTACTCTAAAGACTGCCAAGGGGCACGACTGCAGAGGGTCTGCACAGATGTGTGATGTGTGTTTGCAATCCCTTGTTTCCTCCTCTTTCACCTCTCTCATCCTCCCTTTCCGGCCTTCCCGTTCCTGTGTCCCGCTGCACAGCCCCCAACACGCACGTGCACGCTCACACGTGCACGCCTACACCCCAACACACACATTTAGGCTCAGGTTACCCTAAAAGCTACAAACACTGACACCATAGCCTCCTGCTGAAGCTGCTGTGATGTCAGAAACTGATCAGATTCAGTGGATTTTTCCTCAGATAAGTGAAAATAAATGAATTCTACGACTTTACTGCATCGTGGAGAAAAGGTCAGATGAGCAGAACCGGCCTTAGATCAAATCTATGTTGGTCCAGAGAGCAAAGTGTATTAGTGTGGTAATAAATGCATCTATCTTATCAGCAGGGCTTCATTCATAGGGCGGGTTAGATAGGCTTGGAACACATCCGTGCTGGAAGAAGACAAATCCAGAACAGCAGGAAGAGGAGCGCCGATGCAGGCCAGGCAGCGTAAGAGAGGAAGGAAAAATGATGTCGAATGTGGCCAAAAAGGTGAATCCAACCTGATCTGAGGAGATCTGCGTGTGTCAGTATTTTAAATGCATTTTCGTAGAGTCAAAAACCTAAAAGCCACTGAGAAAAAGCCCATTTTTCTGCATCTAAACCAACTCAAAGCTCAAAAATCAGTGGTTTGAGTGAGTTTTCTGGATCAGAAAGTCGATTATTTTGTTGCTATCCGTTCTTAACTTCTTAAGAAGTTACCAGGAGCCAGTCTGACGCTGAAGGGAGGTGTCGCCCCCAGGATGGCGTTCACTCAAACCTCCGCCCAGGATGCTCCTCGGAGAGCTTTAACAGAACATGAGACGCTTCGTGTGATCTGTAGAAAGCACAAAGAACGTGTTTCAATCCTGAAAATGATGTTTTTAACCCTAACAAAGTAAAAAGAGGGTGTTGTTTCCTGGCCTGAGCAGAACCCAGAGGCGTGTTAATGTGAAACATGCGTTCTGCAGCTGGATGGCTGAAGGCGCTGCACAGACCTGCACCCCCCACCCCTCTTTCTCTCTCCACACCAGCACTTTGTGGCCTGTTAAAAGGAGCACCTGAGAAATGTGGAAATGCTCCCTCCTGCCAGTCGTAGGGCGGGGCTCTGAGGGTTTCTGTAACTGGTCCACTGTGAGGGTTTGAACAAATGACCTTCAAATCCCAATTTCTCTTCTCCAAAACTCACTGATTTTTGTAAAATACGTTTAAAATCCAGTTATTTTGCACATTTTCTCTCTTATCTTTGCAAATGGCCCCTTCTTCCTCTGAATTTGCAGCTTTTGGCTGTATTTAGTCCAACACTGTTCACTGATTTTTGTAAAATACGTTTAAAATCCAGTTATTTTGCACATTTTCTCTCTTATCTTTGCAAATGGCCCCTTCTTCCTCTGAAGGTGCAGCTTTTGGCTGTAAAATACCTTTAAAATCCAGTGATTAAAGGAGTTATTTTGCACATTTTCTCTCTTATCTTTGCAAATGGCCCCTTCTTCCTCTGAATTTGCAGCTTTTGGCTGTATTTAGTCCAACACTGTTGTAAAATACCTTTAAAATCCAGTTATTTTGCACATTTTCTCTCTTATCTTTGCAAATGGCCCCTTCTTCCTCTGAATTTGCAGCTTTTGGCTGTAAAATACGTTTAAAATCCAGTTATTTTGCACATTTTCTCTCTTATCTTTGCAAATGGCCCCTTCTTCCTCTGAATTTGCAGCTTTTGGCTGTAAAATACGTTTAAAATCCAGTTATTTTGCACATTTTCTCTCTTATCTTTGCAAATGGCCACTTCTTCCTCTGAATTTGCAGCTTTTGACTGTATTTAGTCCAACACTGTTCACTGATTTTTGTAAAATACGTTTAAAATCCAGTTATTTTGCACATTTTCTCTCTTATCTTTGCAAATGGCCCCTTCTTCCTCTGAAGGTGCAGCTTTTGGCTGTAAAATACCTTTAAAATCCAGTTATTTTGCACATTTTCTCTCTTATCTTTGCAAATGGCCCCTTCTTCCTCTGAATTTGCAGCTTTTGGCTGTATTTAGTCCAACACTGTTCACTGATTTTTGTAAAATACGTTTAAAATCCAGTTATTTTGCACATTTTCTCTCTTATCTTTGCAAATGGCCACTTCTTCCTCTGAATGTGCAGCTTTTGGCTGTAAAATACGTTTAAAATCCAGTTATTTTGCACATTTTCTCTCTTATCTTTGCAAATGGCCCCTTCTTCCTCTGAAGGTGCAGCTTTTGGCTGTAAAATACCTTTAAAATCCAGTGATTAAAGGAGTTATTTTGCACATTTTCTCTCTTATCTTTGCAAATGGCCCCTTCTTCCTCTGAATTTGCAGCTTTTGGCTGTATTTAGTCCAACACTGTTGTAAAATACCTTTAAAATCCAGTTATTTTGCACATTTTCTCTCTTATCTTTGCAAATGGCCCCTTCTTCCTCTGAATTTGCAGCTTTTGGCTGTAAAATACGTTTAAAATCCAGTTATTTTGCACATTTTCTCTCTTATCTTTGCAAATGGCCCCTTCTTCCTCTGAATTTGCAGCTTTTGGCTGTAAAATACGTTTAAAATCCAGTTATTTTGCACATTTTCTCTCTTATCTTTGCAAATGGCCACTTCTTCCTCTGAATTTGCAGCTTTTGACTGTATTTAGTCCAACACTGTTCACTGATTTTTGTAAAATACGTTTAAAATCCAGTTATTTTGCACATTTTCTCTCTTATCTTTGCAAATGGCCACTTCTTCCTCTGAATGTGCAGCTTTTGGCTGTAAAATACGTTTAAAATCCAGTTATTTTGCACATTTTCTCTCTTATCTTTGCAAATGGCCCCTTCTTCCTCTGAAGGTGCAGCTTTTGGCTGTAAAATACCTTTAAAATCCAGTGATTAAAGGAGTTATTTTGCACATTTTCTCTCTTATCTTTGCAAATGGCCCCTTCTTCCTCTGAATTTGCAGCTTTTGGCTGTATTTAGTCCAACACTGTTGTAAAATACCTTTAAAATCCAGTTATTTTGCACATTTTCTCTCTTATCTTTGCAAATGGCCCCTTCTTCCTCTGAATTTGCAGCTTTTGGCTGTAAAATACGTTTAAAATCCAGTTATTTTGCACATTTTCTCTCTTATCTTTGCAAATGGCCCCTTCTTCCTCTGAATTTGCAGCTTTTGGCTGTAAAATACGTTTAAAATCCAGTTATTTTGCACATTTTCTCTCTTATCTTTGCAAATGGCCACTTCTTCCTCTGAATTTGCAGCTTTTGACTGTATTTAGTCCAACACTGTTCACTGATTTTTGTAAAATACGTTTAAAATCCAGTTATTTTGCACATTTTCTCTCTTATCTTTGCAAATGGCCCCTTCTTCCTCTGAAGGTGCAGCTTTTGGCTGTAAAATACCTTTAAAATCCAGTTATTTTGCACATTTTCTCTCTTATCTTTGCAAATGGCCCCTTCTTCCTCTGAATTTGCAGCTTTTGGCTGTATTTAGTCCAACACTGTTCACTGATTTTTGTAAAATACGTTTAAAATCCAGTTATTTTGCACATTTTCTCTCTTATCTTTGCAAATGGCCACTTCTTCCTCTGAATGTGCAGCTTTTGGCTGTAAAATACGTTTAAAATCCAGTTATTTTGCACATTTTCTCTCTTATCTTTGCAAATGGCCCCTTCTTCCTCTGAAGGTGCAGCTTTTGGCTGTAAAATACCTTTAAAATCCAGTGATTAAAGGAGTTATTTTGCACATTTTCTCTCTTATCTTTGCAAATGGCCCCTTCTTCCTCTGAATTTGCAGCTTTTGGCTGTATTTAGTCCAACACTGTTGTAAAATACCTTTAAAATCCAGTTATTTTGCACATTTTCTCTCTTATCTTTGCAAATGGTCCCTTCTTCCTCTGAATTTGCAGCTTTTGACTGTATTTAGTCCAACACTGTTGTAAAATACGTTTAAAATCCAGTTATTTTGCACATTTTCTCTCTTAACTTTGCAAATGGCCCCTTCTTCCTCTGAATGTGCAGCTTTTGGCTGTAAAATACGTTTAAAATCCAGTTATTTTGCACATTTTCTCTCTTATCTTTGCAAATGGCCCCTTCTTCCTCTGAATTAGCAGCTTTTGGCTGTATTTAGTCCAACACTGTTCACTGATTTTTGTAAAATACGTTTAAAATCCAGTGATTAAAGGAGTTATTTTGCACATTTTCTCTCTTATCTTTGCAAATGGCCCCTTCTTCCTCTGAATTAGCAGCTTTTGGCTGTATTTAGTCCAACACTGTTCACTGATTTTTGTAAAATACCTTTAAAATCCAGTTATTTTGCACATTTTCTCTCTTATCTTTGCAAATGGCCACTTCTTCCTCTGAATTTGCAGCTTTTGGCTGTATTTAGTCCAACACTGTTCACTGATTTTTGTAAAATACGTTTAAAATCCAGTTATTTTGCACATTTTCTATCTTATCTTTGCAAATGGCCCCTTCTTCCTCTGAATGTGCCCATATTCACCGACACTGGGGGCAGATTATCAGCTGTGGGAGGCAGCTCTAACAGAAATACCAAGCGGGTAAAGTTTAGTAAAGTCAGGAGAAGAACATGTGGTGTTTAAGAAGTCTTTCTCCATGAATCAGAGGAAGGTGACGTGAGTTTCTGTGAGGTTTCTGAAAGCTTCAGTCCTGCCATGCAATAGATATACAGTAGACTGCTTTAAAATGCCCTGTCGACTTTCTGATTCAGAAAACTCACTCAAACCACTGATTTTTGAGGTTTGAGTTGGTTTAGATGCAGAAAAATGGGCTTTTTCTCAGGTTAAACTGAGCAAAGGCCATCAGTGAAATTGGACACAGTTTTCTAGCTTACTGGCATGAAATTTCAGACTTTTGAATAAAACATGCAGACAGCACATGGGCTGCAGCCTTATTGTGGAGCACTGTGTGTTAAAGGCAGAAAAAACGTGGAAAAAAGCTCTTTTCCATTTGGTTTGCTCACAAATTAGCGGCTAATCAAGCCACTGTCTGTCTGATTTAGTTTCTAATTAACTCCCAGAGTTTCTGTCCGGCTGACTAACACGAGCCGAGCTGAGGTGCAGTGAGGGTTTGTGTGGATAACCTCCTGGTGGGCGATGAGACTGTGGTCAAAGGCCCCTGGGTGCCTGCACAGAGATCTCTCTGACGTCCTCCCGCTGCTGGACAGCCATTAGTCTCTCTCTCGCGCGCACACACGTGAAATTAAGGGGGGAAATACAGTGGCTCATTCACGATAGGTGGCTCGTGCGCATGTGTGCGTGAATATCTTAAGCTCTGTCATTAAAAGGCAAACAAGTTGAGTTTATCTGGAAACTCCCTGCAGGCTGCACACACACATGTTAACACACACATGAATTTTCCCCCCGCCGCAAAGTCAACCGGTGGTCGAGGCTGTGCGCGAGCGTGTTTACTTACTGCACGAGAGTTTGTTCAACTGTAAGAAGGAATTTGTAGGCGAGAGGAGAGGGGAGAAGGGCACAAATGTGCCAGCCATGCATCATTTCATTATTAATAGCCGTGTCGGAGAAAAAATGCGCACCTTGTCTGATCTAACGGACGGCCACGCGCTCCTGTGCGTGCCGGAGCGACTCGAGCCCTGTTTCCCTTTGTTAGGGGTGAGCTGGTGAAGTCATCCTAACCCACGCAGGTATAAATATCTGTGCGCGTGCGTGTTTCCCGTGCGGAGCGCAGCAGGAAGACAGCACCAGTGTCCCGCGGAGAGGGGCATTGTTATCTACCTCCGAAAACACACAAAAGCATCACCCCTCCGTCTCCGTCTCCATGGCAACGCACAGCACACGCCCAAACACGAACAAACACAATCTATGGCACAGACCAAGAAACATCGGGTAGTAATTGTGCCCCGTCAGTGTTTTACATGAGAACCGCAGCATCGCTGCTCCGAGACGCCTTTCTGTTCCGCGCACACGCGCGCACACACACGTGCACACACCCAGGGAGGCAGGGGAACTGCGGAGGTGTAATCTGTCAGACAGGAAGCCAGCGGGGTCAGAGGTCACGAAGCAGTAATCGATTAGCCGTCAGTTAGTGCAGCACTCACAGCTGTGGCCAGCTCTCTGCAGTGTGGATATATTTTAGGTTCATGCACTTCTATTAGGACCATCTCGTGTGTTTCTGTGTTTAAACACATGCAGAACTGTGTGGGTGCGTGCATTTCTTGGAATTATGACCCTCTGAGGGTAAATGTCACCCTCGTCCTCTTATTCCGCCGCCGCATCTCTCTCCGAGCTGAGAAAGAAGCACTTGCACTCAGGTCAGGCTGCGTGGGCGTCAGCAGGCTTCGATGTCGACCTGCTGCTATCATCTTGGTGTTTATTTAAAATTAAAGACAGCTTCTGAGAATCTGCATTTCTTCCCTGTGCCCTGTGGCTTTGGCACAAGCATAACGGGTATTTATAATGCTCGCTTTCAGGAGAACGCTGCCCTGGAAGCCGAGAGGTGGCAGAAACTCGACAGAAAATCGGCAGAAACTCAGCAGAAACTCGACAGAAACTCGGCAGAAACTCGGCAGAAACTCGACAGAAACTCGACAGAAACTCGGCAGAAACTCGGCAGAAACTCGACAGAAACTCGACAGAAACTCGACAGAAACTCGGCAGAAACTCGGCAGAAACTCGACAGAAACTCGGCAGAAACTCGGCAGAAACTCGGCAGAAACTCGACAGAAACTCGGCAGAAACTCGGCAGAAACTCGACAGAAACTCGGCAGAAACTCGGCAGAAACTCGGCAGAAACTCGGCAGAAACTCGACAGAAACTCGGCAGAAACTCGGCAGAAACTCGACAGAAACTCGGCAGAAACTCGACAGAAACTCGGCAGAAACTCGGCAGAAACTCGACAGAAACTCGGCAGAAACTCGACAGAAACTCGACAGAAACTCGACAGAAACTCGGCAGAAACTCGGCAGAAACTCGACAGAAACTCGACAGAAACTCGGCAGAAACTCGACAGAAACTCGGCAGAAACTCGGCAGAAACTCGGCAGAAACTCGACAGAAACTCGGCAGAAACTCGACAGAAACTCGGCAGAAACTCGGCAGAAACTCGGCAGAAACTCGACAGAAACTCGACAGAAACTCGACAGAAAATCGGCAGAAACTCGACAGAAACTCGGCAGAAACTCGGCAGAAACTCGGCAGAAACTCGGCAGAAACTCGGCAGAAACTCGGCAGAAACTCGACAGAAACTCGGCAGAAACTCGACAGAAACTCGACAGAAACTCGACAGAAACTCGACAGAAACTCGGCAGAAACTCGGCAGAAACTCGGCAGAAACTCGACAGAAACTCGACAGAAACTCGACAGAAACTCGACAGAAACTCGGCAGAAACTCGACAGAAACTCGACAGAAACTCGGCAGAAACTCGGCAGAAACTCGGCAGAAACTCGGCAGAAACTCGACAGAAACTCGGCAGAAACTCGACTGTGGATTTTGTTCGTAAAGGAGCAAAAACACAGTTTCTGGGATGCATTGGTGGACAAATAAAGCTGCCGTGGGGTCTCTCTGTGACATTATGAAAGAGCTGTGCCGTCGTTTGGTTCCCACAGCAACAGTTTTCCTCCAAACCTTCTGCATTTGAGTGATTTTATCCCTGTAGATTGTTTCCGTGCAGATTAGTGCTCAGCAGCCTGAACTTTGCATTCATTACTGCGGCCCACATCCTCCATCTACTGCTGTGTGAGTCTCTGCCTCCCTATCCGAGTCCCTGTGTCTAATTACGAGTCTCTCCCAGTCGGTGGCTCTCACGGGAGGCTGGTAGGTGAGAGCAGGAGACTCCGGGGGATTCGTTTTTAGAAGGTTTAGAAGGTGACCACCTCATTATAAGACATGCTATAATGATTGGTGGTGTGTGGAATCTGTGAGGGTGTGTTTTATAATGATTCTCAGAGTCTCCTTCAGTGTTGGGGACCGGAGCTCGTGACCTTTCACCTCCCTAACTACACCCAAACCCTTGTGCCTGAGATGCCCTGCTTTGAAATACCTCTCACCCCCCCCCCCCACACACAAAAACACTAATTCTCCTTCATGTTTTAGAGGTAATTTTAGAGAAATCGCTGGTTGTAGCTTGCAGCTTCGTCCCTGTCAGTGATAACATGCTCATTTTCTCGGTGTGTGTGTGTGTGAGAGTGTGTGTGTGTGTGTGAGAGTGTGTGTGTGTGTGTGAGAGTGTGTGTGTGGCGGCTGTTAGGCAGTAACTGATAGCCTGAGCGCGCTGCGTGGCGATGCTGTCATTACCGTTGTGCTGATGTCACACGCTCAATTGGCCCCGCCGACAGCCACCATCACTCAAAGAGTGTTTACTACACTTTTACTACAGTTATCACTCACCGCCGTCGCCGTGACGACCAGACGCCGCCGCAGGAAGCCTCCACGCGCACAGCGGGTGCCGCCTGGGCCTCTTTGTCGCGCCCGTCAACGCACGGAAACGCTCGTTTAGGCACGAGTGTGTGTGGATTAGTCAGAGGAGGAGATGGAGGGCTGAGGAGCTGCCTGAGAGAAAAGGCTGTTGCGTTGTTGGCTGATACGGTTCGTTTATAACATGCCTTGTGCAGACATGCTCAGAAACGTGTGCTCTGAGGAGTGTGAATAAGCTTTAATGCTAACTGTAAATTCACATGGAAGTGAGTAATTAGGCATGCCTGCAACTGCATGTCTAAATGTTTTACTGGTTGTGTGAATCTGGGTTATGTGTCTTATTCTCACATGATTAACTAACTTGCCTCCACCTCAGGCCGTGCCTGCCCATAAGGCCGAGTGTCAGTGGGGAACACTTGATTTATGCTGGTTGAATATGTAACGAGGGGTTGTAAATCCTCTGCCCGGGAACTACATGCATCACCATTCTGCACCGTCGTAATTTAGGCACCACCTTCATATCTGAGATGCTAATTGGTTAAATTACTGGGTTAGTTCTGGAGATTTATGCCCAGCGAAGGGGTGGCAGGGAAGGAATAACCGAGGAGGCTGGGGCCAGGGACTGGGGCTGAAAAAGCAGGAGAGGGTTGACAAAGGACGCTTGAGCGGGAGCAGTTACTGTAGCTGGGGCCGAGGTGGCAGGAGACTGAGACCGAGGACTTTCTCCAGCACATATATTGTCATAAAATTAAAATTAGCCCCGTTCTATTCAAGTACTCCAATAGAGGACCACCCTGCCTAAATAGTTCTTTAAAGGTGCAAAAATCCCGTCTCTTTGGGCACAAATAAGGCCTGTTATCCTTTGCATTTAGCCCTAAAGTTGGTCCTTAGATCCACTTTTACTTTTGGTGAATTTGTCTGATGCAGGACTCCACCCTGGTCTGGATGAAAGGCCCCCGACTCATGGCACCGGCACCCTTCTCATCCTCTTCTGCAGACTTTGCCAGACCAGAATGATCCCCTAAACAGAGACATGCACTCCTGAAATATAAAACTTTATGGCTAATCACCAGAAATGATGGCAGGACATTATAAAAGTGATGCAACATCGAAGGCTAACTGGAGACTGACAAGAGAGTCACTTTTCTACTTTCATGCAACAGCCAGCAAAAGGACGGCTAAGTGACATAATTATTAGTCTTTTCTGTAGTTTCTGTAATTAAAGCAAGGCTCACTCTCAGATTTAAGTGGATTTATGACAGAAAAGCACAAACCGTGTAACTCTGACTGTATTTGTCCACTTAGTGCAGCACAGCTAGCTGCTAACTTTGCGTTGTTTTTGTTTTTTCAGGTGAGAAAAGATGGAAAAAGCTTATAAAAAAGGATGGGGGCAGGATATAATTTGTGAAAAGATGGTTTGTTTTGGTGGGAATTCAGTGATTTGCAGCCAACATCCGTCAGACGTCGGTTTGTAATGTTTAGGCAGCTCTTTGTCTGCTGTGGGGCGGATTGTAATTATTGATGCAAATTAGGTTACGTACACCAGCAAAATCACACACTTGGGTAACAATATAAATCTTTTCACTCCCTTGCTGTGTGCCTTGTCTCCACCTCTATTTCGACCATCTGTCTCCACTCGGTGCCAGCCGGTAATTAGTCCTTATGAAGTCAGTCAGTGTGTTTTGCTGCTGATGTCTATTTGAACGCTGGGGAAGAGGTGGAGGGTGCTAACAGCCTGTGTTTTATCTGTCAACTCTGCTGCTGTTGTGCAACACTCTCCGGGGTTAAGGTTAAATCTCAGGAGGCGCAGCCACGATGTTATGACTCTATTTACCAGTCAAATCTGTTTGTTTGCCTCAGAAAAAAGCGGGAATTTGCTTTCATTCATTAGCTTTTCCCGCGTTAATTCTTGTCTTTGAACATCTTGCATTTCATCTGCCTTTGGATGAGCCTGGTGCATTCTGGGAAATGGTGTTGTTAATCCCTGATGCACACACTGTCTGATTGTGTTAGATAATGTTGCTTATATGCACTTTAAAGGCATTTATGTAGGACTAGCTTTCATTCATTAGCTTTTCCCGCGTTAATTCTTGCCTTTGAACATCTTGCATTTCATCTGCCTTTGGATGAGCCTGGTGCATTCTGGGAAATGGTGTTGTTAATCCCTGATGCACACACTGTCTGATTGTGTTAGATAATGTTGCTTATATGCACTTTAAAAGCATTTATGTAAGACTAGCAATCAAGAAATCCCTATGAGAGCAATAATTTAGGACTTTTTTGTGTAAATAACCTTCTTAATACATCTGAAATGGACCTGCAGCGGATTCTGTGCTTGTGCCGCTCGCTGAAAATTGATTTTATCAGAAAAGTGTCTCAGACACGAGGAGATTTCACGGGTGAAAATAACGTTTTCTGCTGTTGCAGCGCAGACATAGAAAGAAAAAGCCCCCTGAGCTGAGCTGGGCTGAGAACAAAGAGTTTGTATTTACCCCACGCTCAGGTGACAATGCATGACAAACCGAAATAGACTGGGTGGTGGTCTGTGTCAGTGTGTGAGAGCCTCTGTTTGTTCTTCCATATATTCCTGCAGTAACACCCTGGGCAGCTCGTGAAACAGATGAGATTTCCATCCGAACAGGAAGTGGATCATTGCCACTTCCTGTGTAGAACATTCAGCCTATGAATACCGTTACACCCCCCCCCCCCCCCCCCCCACTCACACACACATGCCTGACAGGCTTATTCTTCCCACACTGATTTATGCCACTCACAGCTTTCATGTCTGTGTATACTCTGCATGTGTAAATGCAACATGACATTTCCTATTTCCAGACACTCGGAACAATAGGAGGTAAGTTCAGAGTGTTTGTTTGCAGCCTTTCACTGTCTGGCCTTCATCCCTCGCTCCGTTTTATCTGTCCGCCTCTTCCTCTTCGTGTGCAGAGAAATTCCAGCATAATGAACTGGATTCTGTGTTATTTACTGTGTTTTCCCATGTGGACAAACGCAGTTCTGACAGACAGACGGACTCACACTCAGGCGGGCAGACAGGGTGTGTGAGATGCTGTTGTTGCTTTATATAATTAGTTCAGGAAGCTTCGACAATCGTCTGTCAGTAACATGAGGCGGTATCAATCTCCGCCTGACAATAGCAGGAAAGACGAACACACACACATGCACACACAGCTCTACAGTTCACCTGTGTGTGTGTGTTTGGGTGCACCGCACAGACCAGTGTGTCGTGTACAAAAAGGCCGTTTCCACAGATGACTTCAGTTAAATGATCTGAATGTAGGAAAGATGAAACCTCAAATGATGCCGCAGCGATGGAAGAAAAACAGGAAACAAAGTGTTTAAATAACGCCTCTTTGTGCCAGTCAGGATGATTAAAAAAAATCTGCAAAGGTGATTAATCAGGTTAGTTAATTCAGTTACTTAAGCTAATTATTGGTGTTTTATTAATGCACTTTGAAAAGCAATGTATGTAGAACAAATCCTTATTAATAAATGTGTTTACAGGGACATTTTTCAACATTTAACTCCTAAAAATGAACTCGGTTCATTAAAAATGGATTATTGCGTGACGATCAGATGATATTTACTGAAGTCATTAAAAGTTTTAACAGAGAAATGTTTTACAAAAACAAAATGACGACAGTTTTCTGCTTTTCTGAGACTCTGAAGAACCTTTGGGAGTCCAGTCCGAAGATCATTTTAATGTCATTTAATGTCATTTAATGTCAAGTTATTTTGCTGTTAAAGAAGTAAAAGTCTGGAGAAAGCCTGACTCTCCTCATGCTAGCTCTCTAAGGCTGTGGAGCAGGTAAGTGCAGACTGGGAAAGATGATTCTTTTGTTGCAATTTCAGTGCAATTTTGCTATATTTATGCACTGAAACTAAGTCTGAAAGCCTCTCAGTTCCTCCACAACCTGCTCTGACCTGTAAACGGTAGATAAAGTTGGATAAAGTGACCTGCAGGGATACAGGCCGTCACTGACCAGCACACTTCACGAGGGTTTCTTCTAATTTAGTCCACTGGCTTAGCCTTGGCTGAAATTTCTGTTTAAACAACAAGGAAATGTGTAATTTATTTAGGAATTTAGCCAAATACAAGAAGCATACAGGAAACCATTTAGACTGCTTCAGTGCAAAAAAGGTTTCCAAATTGGCAGTTTTTTGTTGTTCTTCTCACTTTGCTGGTGTCAGAAACCCCTGAAAGTCTCAGGAAAGGCCTTTTTGTGTGGTAATTAAAGTCAACAGCAGAGTTTAGCTGTCTTGGCTCACTTGTTGTTGATGGGATCAAATAACATTAAGATCCCAGAGACAGGAAATTAGAAAAAACTAAGCAACAGTGGAGCAAAAGGGCATTTTTCCCTTCGCTTTGACTGACAGGAAACTGGGTCTTTTTACACCTACATCATTGGTTATCAGGTCACAAAAACCGAGCTTAATTAATAAGTCCAAGCATCTATTAGGTTAAAGCTATTAAGGCAGCTCAGGTAGATCTGAACCTAATGTTCTCAGATCACAGACCTCCAGCCCTGATGTCCTTTTTGCCCGTGTGTGGCGTTTCCTACATTATGTTTAAGTGCATCTGAGGGTCACTCAGAAGACATGGTGTCCTTTGGGAGGTGTGAAGTACTGTAATCCGATGATAAAACAAGGCCACTGACTCAGACTTTAAAAAGGAGACGAAATATGTGAGAACTTGTTAACCTCAGCAGTTAGCTTTATTCATCCAAGCCAGAATCTGCGGCTTTTTCTTCCACGCCGCTCGTCTGCTTCCAGGCCGGAGCTCCGGACTGAGTCAGTAAAGCATGAATGCGTTTTTTAGGAACTGGTTTTACAGCCATCCCATGCTGTGTTTACGACTCCTCTTGCCCAGGAGGAGTGAGGCAGAGCCAAGTGAGGAGGCCAGGAAGCAGCAGAACACACACGAAACCGCTCAAGAGAAGGCTTTTCTTCTTCTTCTTCCCTTCCACCATTCTTCTTCTGTCCTGTAACAGCAGTTATTCTCCTTTTCTCATCTAGATTAAGCTTTTCCCTCCATTTTACATGCTCCCTCCAGAAAACTGCCATAGTGCACGTGAACAGGCATGTGTTGAGTGGCTGTATGGGTGCATGTAGAGGTGTTCCTCCCATGTCTTCTTCTTCCCTTCCACCATTCTTCTTCTGTCCTGTAACAGCAGTTATTCTCCTTTTCTCATCTAGATTTTCCCTCCATTTTACTGTAACTCGCTCTAAGCTTCTCCATCCAGTCCCACATGCTTCCTCCTGAAAACTGCCAGCGTGCACGTGAACAGGCATGTGTTGGGTGCATGTAGAGGTGTTCCTCTCATGTCTTCTTCTTCCCTTCCACCATTCTTCTTCTGTCCTGTAACAGCAGTTATTCTCCTTTTCTCATCTAGATTAAGCTTTTCCCTCCATTTTACATGCTCCCTCCAGAAAACTGCCATAGTGCACGTGAACAGGCATGTGGTGAGTGGCTGTATGGGTGCATGTAGAGGTGTTCCTCTCATGTCTTCTTCTTCCCTTCCACCATTCTTCTTCTGTCCTGTAACAGCAGTTATTCTCCTTTTCTCATCTAGATTTTCCCTCCATTTTACTGTAACTCGCTCTAAGCTTCTCCATCCAGTCCCACATGCTTCCTCCTGAAAACTGCCAGCGTGCACGTGAACAGGCATGTGGTGAGTGGCTGTATGGGTGCATGTAGAGGTGTTCCTCCCATGTCTTCTTCTTCCCTTTCACCATTCTTCTTCTGTCCTGTAACAGCAGTTATTCTCCTTTTCTCATCTAGATTTTCCCTCCATTTTACTGTAACTCGCTCTAAGCTTCTCCATCCAGTCCCACATGCTTCCTCCTGAAAACTGCCAGCGTGCACGTGAACAGGCATGTGGTGAGTGGCTGTATGGGTGCATGTAGAGGTGTTCCTCCCATGTCTTCTTCTTCCCTTTCACCATTCTTCTTCTGTCCTGTAACAGCAGTTATTCTCCTTTTCTCATCTAGATTTTCCCTCCATTTTACTGTAACTCGCTCTAAGCTTCTCCATCCAGCCCCACATGCTTCCTCCTGAAAACTGCCAGCGTGCACGTGAACAGGCATGTGTTGGGTGGCTGTATGGGTGCATGTAGAGGTGTTCCTCCCATGTCTTCTTCTTCCCTTCCACCATTCTTCTTCTGTCCTGTAACAGCAGTTATTCTCCTTTTCTCATCTAGATTTTCCCTCCATTTTACTGTAACTCGCTCTAAGCTTCTCCATCCAGCCCCACATGCTCCCTCCTGAAAACTGCCAGCGTGCACGTGAACAGGCATGTGTTGGGTGCATGTAGAGGTGTTCCTCCCATGTCTTCTTCTTCCCTTCCACCATTCTTCTTCTGTCCTGTAACAGCAGTTATTCTCCTTTTCTCATCTAGATTTTCCCTCCATTTTACTGTAACTCGCTCTAAGCTTCTCCATCCAGCCCCACATGCTTCCTCCTGAAAACTGCCAGCGTGCACGTGAACAGGCATGTGTTGGGTGCATGTAGAGGTGTTCCTCCCATGTCTTCTTCTTCCCTTTCACCATTCTTCTTCTGTCCTGTAACAGCAGTTATTCTCCTTTTCTCATCTAGATTTTCCCTCCATTTTACTGTAACTCGCTCTAAGCTTCTCCATCCAGTCCCACATGCTTCCTCCTGAAAACTGCCAGCGTGCATGTGAACAGGCATGTGTTGGGTGGCTGTATGGGTGCATGTAGAGGTGTTCCTCTCATGTCTTCTTCTTCCCTTCCACCATTCTTCTTCTGTCCTGTAACAGCAGTTATTCTCCTTTTCTCATCTAGATTTTCCCTCCATTTTACTGTAACTCGCTCTAAGCTTCTCCATCCAGCCCCACATGCTCCCTCCTGAAAACTGCCAGCGTGCACGTGAACAGGCATGTGTTGGGTGCATGTAGAGGTGTTCCTCTCATGTCTTCTTCTTCCCTTTCACCATTCTTCTTCTGTCCTGTAACAGCAGTTATTCTCCTTTTCTCATCTAGATTAAGCTTTTCCCTCCATTTTACATGCTTCCTCCTGAAAACTGCCAGCGTGCACGTGAACAGGCATGTGTTGGGTGCATGTAGAGGTGTTCCTCCCATGTCTTCTTCTTCCCTTCCACCATTCTTCTTCTGTCCTGTAACATCAGTTATTCTCCTTTTCTCATCTAGATTTTCCCTCCATTTTACTGTAACTCGCTCTAAGCTTCTCCATCCAGCCCCACATGCTTCCTCCTGAAAACTGCCATAGTGCACGTGAACAGGCATGTGTTGGGTGCATGTAGAGGTGTTCCTCCCATGTCTTCTTCTTCCCTTCCACCATTCTTCTTCTGTCCTGTAACATCAGTTATTCTCCTTTTCTCATCTAGATTTTCCCTCCATTTTACTGTAACTCGCTCTAAGCTTCTCCATCCAGCCCCACATGCTTCCTCCTGAAAACTGCCAGCGTGCACGTGAACAGGCATGTGTTGGGTGCATGTAGAGGTGTTCCTCCCATGTCTTCTTCTTCCCTTTCACCATTCTTCTTCTGTCCTGTAACAGCAGTTATTCTCCTTTTCTCATCTAGATTTTCCCTCCATTTTACTGTAACTCGCTCTAAGCTTCTCCATCCAGCCCCACATGCTCCCTCCTGAAAACTGCCAGCGTGCACGTGAACAGGCATGTGTTGGGTGCATGTAGAGGTGTTCCTCTCATGTCTTCTTCTTCCCTTCCACCATTCTTCTTCTGTCCTGTAACAGCAGTTATTCTCCTTTTCTCATCTAGATTTTCCCTCCATTTTACTGTAACTCGCTCTAAGCTTCTCCATCCAGTCCCACATGCTCCCTCCTGAAAACTGCCATAGTGCACGTGAACAGGCATGTGTTGAGTGGCTGTATGGGTGCATGTAGAGGTGTTCCTCCCATGTCTTCTTCTTCCCTTTCACCATTCTTCTTCTGTCCTGTAACAGCAGTTATTCTCCTTTTCTCATCTAGATTTTCCCTCCATTTTACTGTAACTCGCTCTAAGCTTCTCCATCCAGCCCCACATGCTTCCTCCTGAAAACTGCCATAGTGCACGTGAACAGGCATGTGTTGGGTGGCTGTATGGGTGCATGTAGAGGTGTTCCTCTCATGTCTGCAGGGAGCTCAGCATCCAGAGCCTTTCAGGAACAGAGAGGGTCGAAAAGGAGGGTTCAGAGCTGCCTGTTCTTTGGTCTTAAAGAGCAAGGCAGCTCTGAACCCTCCTCCTCTTCCTCCTCCTCCTCAGCCGCCACCTCCCACTCCTTCACATTAATTCAGCGAGGTACTAAATATTTCTTTTAGTAGAAAAAGTGATTTCTCTCCGTGGCTCGCCCAGGCTGCCCTCGCCAACACTTTGCACACCTCACCCCTGCACACATGGGAAGTGCTTTTTTTTTTATGGACTCGCCAGAATTATAAATGTTGGGCTGTGTTTATGGCTTATTAGGCAGTTACAGAAAGGAGGGGAGCATGTGTTTTATTAGCTTAATTGGGAAAGAACAGCTTCCTTGCTGCATTAGCACTATTTTCCTCTCATCAACGGCCTTGGCTGGCGAGGCGGCGCTCCGTGCAGTCAGAGGTGCTCTGGCTGTGCCGTTCTTTCTGCTGAGAGCGAGGATCTGGCTTCTGTGCAGATGTGTGCAGCAAAGGTGCGACTCTGCCAGTGCAAAGCTGGATAAAATCTCCTGCGTCAAGTGAAGTGAGCTAAATTTGTTTTCTAAAGGCTAAGGGTGTGCACGTGAGTGTGAGTGTGCACGTGTGTGTGCTGGTACTTAACTGTGAAGCTGCTCCTTTCATTAGTCCAGAGGAGAGAATATACTGGATTTTCCTTTGAGCCTGACAACACAGAGCGATCCTATAATGTGTTTTTATCTTTTTTCCACCACTCTATCCCTGCTCCATGCCTTTAAACCCCCCCCCACCTCCCCCCCCAGCTCTGAGGTGGAGACTAAACAGCTGAGTTATTTATTGTGATGTTTTCGTGGCCGCCTGGTTTAAATAACAGTTTGGTCTCTCTGCAATCCTCCCTCTCATCTCCCTGCCTTTATTCTCTCTTTTTTCACTCCTCGCTCTGTCGCTCTTGCTCTCTCCTTGCCCCCCCCCACCCTCGCCTCCCGCCCCTCCCACCTCGCTCTTGATAATGGTACATTGTTAACGGGCTTTCTATTGTTTGTGTTGTGTTCTTGGCTAAGTGGAGGGCGAATAGTTTGTAGATGACAAACATGTAAGATCGCTGCCAGCAATTTTGATCTGCTGGGGCTGGAGCTGGTTATGCACAGAGCCATCTGAAGCTCGCCTAGCCCCCCCCCGTCGGCAGAGAACTGTGTCACAGCCAGTCTTTGTGTGGTTTTGGGCTTTTTGTGACACCATTAAGAGTACAAGCTTGAAATCCAAACTTGGCCTCGGTGATTGGCACTTGAAACTAAAGTGTTTTAAATGAATATAAGTCTCATCACTCTCCTCTCCGGGGAGATTTGGCTAAATTAAATGTGTACTGCAGCTGCTCAAAGTAGTAAAACAATTCTTTTTTAAAAGTATTAATAAGCTTTTGAGTTAATGATTATGTTTAGCATTTAAATCACAGCAATAACTGTTAGTTACATCATCTGGGGGGGGGGGTGTCACCAGCAGAATAAAACCTAAACCAGGCCAAATGCCTGGTTTAGGTTTTAAATAGCATTAGCATTAGCATTAGCATTTAAATCACAGCAATAACTGGATACAGTTCCAATTAGTTTAGAGTTACATCATCTGGGGGGGGGGGTTTAGGTTTTAAATAGCATTAGCATTAGCATTAGCATTTAAATCACAGCAATAACTGGATACAGTTCCAATTAGTGTAGAGTTACATCATCTGGGGGGGGTGTCACCAGCAGAATAAAACCTAAACCAGGCCAAATGCCTGGTTTAGGTTTTAAATAGCATTAGCATTAGCATTAGCATTTAAATCACAGCAATAACTGGATACAGTTCCAATTAGTTTAGAGTTACATCATCGGGGGGGGGGGGGGTTTAGGTTTTAAATAGCATTAGCATTAGCATTAGCATTTAAATCACAGCAATAACTGGATACAGTTCCAATTAGTGTAGAGTTACATCATCTGGGGGGGGTGTCACCAGCAGAATAAAACCTAAACCAGGCCAAATGCCTGGTTTAGGTTTTAAATAGCATTAGCATTAGCATTAGCATTTAAATCACAGCAATAACTGGATACAGTTCCAATTAGTTTAGAGTTACATCATCGGGGGGGGGGGGGGGGGGGGGTGTCACCAGCAGAATAAAACCTAAACCAGGCCAAATGCAGAAACAATCCATCATTCGTGTCATGAGTCATGAGTTAAAGCTTTCTGCATCAGAATGGATTGAGAAAAGATGTTTCCTTCCCCCACTTAGAAAAAGCAAGAAAACGCCTCGATTGAGCAGGAAAACTTCTGTGAAAATGTGAGAATAAAAGCATGCTGATATAAAACTGACCACTGGACTAAAGTCAGTGAGAACGGTTTTCTTCTCATCTCTAAACATGTTTTATTCATATCACACATCAAATCCAAATTCAATCAACAACGTGACATAATCCCAGCAGCGTGAGACGCTCTGAAGCTGCTCTTTCCACACATGCGTATGGAATTAAACTGACCTGCACAAACCTCCGGGAACCCCATCTTCCCTCGCGCTCCTCCACCTTTCCAGACCTGGATCTATCGCAGCTGGGTGGTGCACGTGCACGTGCACGGTCACCCGCAGCCTTTATGGCAGCAGCTCCATCGCGGACGAGATGGAGGATGTGAAGCTGCATTTTAATGGATGATTATGTTTTATGTTTTCTCTGCAATGACCTGCCCTGGCGGAGCAATATTGTTCCCCTCGCTCCCTCTCATGCACTCTCACACGTGCACGGACATATATACACGTAGCGTGTGTAATATCCAGCCCCTGTGAGCCCCTCACCCCGGCTGCCGGGCCTCCACTCACCTCCACTCACCTCCCGACGGGCCGCAGTGACATCAGCGGTGACATCAGGTGCTCCCCTCGCTACTCGGAGCGTGACTTAACATCCAGCCTTTATAGTAAAGGACATTCTCCTCTCGATTACCTGCTGATGGAAAGGTCAACCAGCATGAATGGAAAGGTTGGAGGCACTCATAATGTAAAACGCAGCCTTCTCTTCTCTTTACATGCCCTGTCAGCACTCTGGACTCCTTACCTCCATTAATCTGACACACTGTGATAGAAGGACAGGACTCTGTCAGAATCATATTCCCTCAATATGAAGAGGAGGAAAAGAGAGTCTCTATCGGTGCTGAATGGATGAGGAGGACAAAAGAGAAATTATTTTAAACCCAGGGGCCCATTAGCATGACTATAGCTGCATTAAAATGCTAGATAGCAGCGGCAGGTGAGGAAATATGGGGGTTAGTCACTTCCCTCCCTCCATATCTTCACTGTGGCTCGAATAGTTTGCATCAGATTGTTCAGAAGTGTCCTCCTCAGTCACATGATTGCAGGAACAGGGCCGTTTGTGTGTGAAACTTAAGCCCAGATCCAGAAAAAAGGGTGAAAAACTCAAACTAAACCAGAAAAGCAGCGTATTTTACTGCTTCTCCTGGTGTTTCTGTTGCTTATGGCAGCAAAACCATCTCAGAAAACCTTAAAACATCAAGTGATTCGAACCGTTTTCAAAGAAAAAACTGTTCCTGGATAATATATATATATATATATGTTGGCTGCCTTCACCTTCCAGTGGGATCATGGGTGTTTTTCTTGATAAAAGCTGCCTGCTGGGCTTGAAATGCTGCTGATTTCAGGCTGTAAAAGCAACACAACGAGCTGAGGGAGGCTGGCAGCTTTGTGCAGAGATGAATGGAAATCTGGAGTAACTATTTTCATCTGATTAGTACTTTTAATGGGGGTTTCTCATGTCTAAAGACACTAGTTTGGTTTTTCTGGCTCGTGTGCCGTCACCATGAGGGTAAAAGTGAGAGTTTGGCGCCGTTGGACCATCAAAGCGTCCACAGCAACGCTCCCAGACTCGGGCGTGTGATGCGAGGAGGATGAAAACGCCTGACTTTGCCTTTGCACAGCAGCTGGGTGCTGGTTGCAGTGCACGGATTCTTAGGTTTGAGCTTTAATCTAATAAAGTGTGTGTGTTTGTGTGTGAAACTTAAGCCCAGATCCAGAAAAAAAGGTGAAAAACTCAAACTAAACCAGAAAAGCAGCGTATTTTACTGCTTCTCCTGGTGTTTCTGTTGCTTATGGCAGCGAAACCATCTCAGAAAACCTTAAAACATCAAGTGATTCGAACCGTTTTCAAAGAAAAAACTGTTCCTGGATAATATATATATATATATATATATATATATGTTGGCTGTCTTCACCTTCCAGTGGGATCATGGGTGTTTTTCTTGATAAAAGCTGCCTGCTGGGCTTGAAATGCTGCTGATTTCAGGCTGTAAAAGCAACACAACGAGCTGAGGGAGGCTGGCAGCTTTGTGCAGAGATGAATGGAAATCTGGAGTAACTATTTTCATCTGATTAGTACTTTTAATGGGGGTTTCTCATGTCTAAAGACACTAGTTTGGTTTTTCTGGCTCGTGTGCCGTCACCATGAGGGTAAAAGTGAGAGTTTGGCGCCGTTGGACCATCAAAGCGTCCACAGCAACGCTCCCAGACTCGGGCGTGTGATGCGAGGAGGATGAAAACGCCTGACTTTGCCTTTGCACAGCAGCTGGGTGCTGGTTGCAGTGCACGGATTCTTAGGTTTGAGCTTTAATCTAATAAAGTGTGTGTGTTTGTGTGTGAAACTTAAGCCCAGATCCAGAAAAAAAGGTGAAAAACTCAAACTAAACCAGAAAAGCACCGTATTTTACTGCTTCTCCTGGTGTTTCTGTTGCTTATGGCAGCGAAACCATCTCAGAAAACCTTAAAACATCAAGTGATTCGAACCGTTTTCAAAGAAAATAATCTTCTTTGCATAGACTGAACTGTTCCTGGATAATATATATATATATATATGATGGCTGTCTTCACCTTCCAGTGGGATCATGGGTGTTTTTCTTGATAAAAGCTGCCTGCTGGGCTTGAAATGCTGCTGATTTCAGGCTGTAAAAGCAACACAACGAGCTGAGGGAGGCTGGCAGCTTTGTGCAGAGATGAATGGAAATCTGGAGTAACTATTTTCATCTGATTAGTACTTTTAATGGGGGTTTCTCATGTCTAAAGACACTAGTTTTGTTTTTCTGGCTCGTGTGCCGTCACCATGAGGCTAAAAGTGAGAGTTTGGCGCCGTTGGACCATCAAAGCGTCCACAGCAACGCTCCCAGACTCGGGCGTGTGATGCGAGGAGGATGAAAACGCCTGACTTTGCCTTTGCACAGCAGCTGGGTGCTGGTTGCAGTGCACGGATTCTTAGGTTTGAGCTTTAATCTAATAAAGTGTGTGTGTTTGTGTGTGTGTGCAAATCAATAGTGATATATAATTCACTGCATCCCGGCCCCTCCACTCTTTACCCACACATACTGGCTATTTAATATTTCATGAGGACACACACATGCGGCGCTGGGGGCAGGGGAAGGAGTACATGTGTGCACGTGCACGTGCACGCCCCTCAGGATCGTAAAAGAGGGTCGTTTACACCCCTCTAACCTTGTCTTCCTACGTGATCTGAGTACAGCTTCAGCTCTTTAAACTTCCTTTTTACCTTCTTTTCTTATTTTCCTCCCCTCTCTCTCTCCGTTTCTTCTTCTTCTGCATCTATATTCATCCTCCTCTCCCACCCCTCCTCGGTATTGTTTTGAACCTTACCCCGGGGGTCTTCACATCCACTCTTTTTCTGTGTGAATAAATAAGAATTCATCTCCACATTTAAATAGCTCCGGGCTTTGTGGGACACACACTCGCCCTCCAACACACACACTCCTCAGTGCTGTTTATAAATCATTAGAGTCTGGGGTCAGCGTGGGTCGTGTCTCGCTCTCTGGCCACCGTGCTCCCTCCTGATTGGCTGTTGACACTCTGGGCCACTTGGCATGCCTGTTAGCTTTGCTTTCACCCTCACCTTGCCTCCAGTGTGTGTTTGTCTATGTTGAATTATTTAACACTTACTGCCTGTGTTTGTATTTTCATGTGTGCTGGAGAAGCTCAAATGCCCCCTGTCCTCCTCATCCTTCCTTTTTTTCTTATCTTGGAGCCTCATCAGGATGAAATTTGATTCCCTTTTCGCAATATGTGCACATGCACACGCCAATGTGGACACAAACACTCGTTCCCCTCATCTTTGGGGCCTCGAAATTCATATTTCATGGCCTTACGATTCTCCATGAGTTGCTTGTTTTATTGCAGCATGAAAGAGGCGCTCCATAAACATGTTAATGGCTTTGATCACATAATGAGCTGAACAAATAGGAAACAACAGAGAGATTAAACAGAGAGGGATAAAAAAACACACTGCTTGTACGATCTTGGTTTGCCTGAGTGGGAGCTAATTAGAGGTTTACGCTCTGCCATTCTTGTACACTGGAAGGTTTGGCACAACAGGAAGTAGCACTGGCAGAAGTCAGGATAAAATACAGACTCTGAAACACACAAACAGCTGCAAGACAGTGAATTAAGGTACAGCTACACCTGTCCCAGTGGTAAAAGCCTCCCATAAGAGAGCTGTTAAATGGACAAAGTGAAAAAATGGCTGTTTTTTTCATTACGAAGAAAGAAAGATTGATTCTAAGTGTTGTATAGCTCATAAGGGCAGATGGGGACACCTTTAGCTTATGTACCAATGGTGTAATTAACACATTAATCACTTGACTGATTATACAAATGATCATTTAAAGATAAAAAACACGGCTTTTTTCCCTAAAAGCTTCCAGCTTGTGGTGGATTCCTCTCTAAAAGAGGAAGTCTGATAAAGTATCAAACTTATCTCCATGACATTTAATAAAACACTCAGCTTGAGTTTAGTTTAGTTGAGTTAATGTTGGCATGCTGAACAGGTTTTATTTAGATCTGTTAGATTTAAAGCTCCTGACACACCTGGTTTGTCCTGGGATAAAGTTTATTTAGCTCCTGCAATACTCCTTTAAAGCAAATAGTCAGAAGGCTGCAGTCGGTGCATGTGGCAGCTTTGGAAGAAGTAATCCGTATCACAGTTAGAGTATTTTAAACTCCTTAGAAAGCCTTTTCAGGTGGAAAACGGATTGTCTGGTGTCAATATATCCAATTATCATCTAAGAAATTCCTTTCAGATTACAGGAGCCACAGCTCTACCGTGACCTTAGTCATAAAACCAGCAAACAGGTGAAATTATTCATTATATTTAAGGTTTTTCATGGCTTCAGTTCCCTGGAAGCAGAGAAACACTAAGGTTTGTCTGCCATCCGTTTTGTTTGATCCAAGCTAGCTAAGCTGACAGTTTAACTTGAATTTGAGCCCCTGAACCAGCAGGATATAAGATGTATATAAGAGTTATATTTCAAATATTCTTCCTTCTATTACAGCTCATCGAACCAAAAACTAGGGCTGGCCATATAATTAACTCTTTAATCGCGTTAATCGCATGATCTCCTGTGATTAATCGCGATTAATCGCATTGTTATAAATCCAGTAATGAATTGAAAAGCAGCATTTAACGCACTTTTATTGGAACCGTGCAGTCATATGATGGAAGTACTCTGGTGAAAAGACAATTCAGCGTTAACAGCTAACTTTGGCTCTGCCTCTGGAAGAACTTTAAAGTGAAAATGGACGTTTAAAAGATCCGTAACCTTCTCCATGTTTGTTTAACCCGCTGCAGCCGCTTTTCTTTTCTTTTCTGACTGTTTCCTGTGAGCCGCAGCAGGAAGTAACGCCAGGCTCGCCCACGGTGGACTTTTTCAAAATAAAAGCCGCTGAACGACAGATGTTTACAATAAAAATAATAAATAATAAAAACTGCGTTAATTGTCGGCGATAATGAATTAATTGGTTCATTTCACTGTAACTTCAGTGCTATGCAGCTGCAAAGTTGTGGGTTTTAGATAAAATGCTGTGCATATTTAGTCCCATTCGTTGCTTTTTCTGTATTTTTACACATGAAGTCAACATGTAGTTTGCAGCTTATTGTTCTGGTGGATTCCTGTTATGTGACACCATGACTGTGGGGGGTTTATTGGGCTTGATTTGGCCCCCTTATCAACATTAATGTGGCGCCTGGTCTCAGAAGAAAAAGAAAAAGCCAAGCAGGTGTTCAGATGCTGTCAGACGGATTTGAAAGGATGTCAGGAAGGGAATTCATGAACAATGAGAGGTTGAGTACCGCAAATAAAGTCCTGGTGGCCTTTAAAGAACGTCTGTTACTGTTAACACGAGGACAATGTAAACCTGAGAGCTTCTATTCCCATCATTACCCAGGTCTTTGAACTCCTCCTGCTGACTGGAGCTCCTTGTTTCCGAGCTCGAGCTTGTTTTGTTGTCAGCGTGTCTTTCTTCTTCTGTTTTTGCATTTTTTGTCGCGCGTCTTGCTTCTTCTTCTTCTTCTTCTTCTTCTGCGTTCTTCTTCTTCTTCTTCTTCTTCTTCTTCTGCGTTCTTGATCCTTGAGGTGTTGTGAGTTGTTTTGTCTGGTTAATTACCTGCACCCCAGTTGGGAGGTGAGAGTTTGACAGTTGTCAGCGCACACAGTCGTGTGCACGTGCGCGTGCACGCGGGTGAGTCTGACTGTACTGTAAGACCTCACTTATGTGACAGCATGTAGACATGACGGCTTCGCTGTTGTGCAGGCACCAGGCGGTGTTGCTGTCGCCTCTCTTCACTTCCTCCTGCACCCCCCCCCCCCCCACGCGCACACAGAGTGAGGAGTCTCCCATTGTACCGTCTCTTGCTGTCTCTTTCAGTGGAGGTGGTGCCTCTTTGATCACAGCAGCAGCGCTGATTAAAAGGAATGATGCCTGTCCTGAACGCAGCTGTATTTATAAGACTAAAGGAGGACAAGGACGCATCTGCTCTCACGTGCTTCTCCCCGGCGCCCTCCTTTCTCTTTATTTTGACTTTTTAAGCTTTAAATACTCATCTTATTGCCTGCTTTATGTTGTCGGTGATGCGCCCGATTGATTCAGGCTGCAGTGTGACGGTGTGCGCGTGCACGTGTGTGTTCCTGCACGCTAAATGCTGCGCCACATCAGGTAGTTTTGAACAGGACAGCAGAACCTGTCTACTTCTTCCCTTCATCTCCCTTTAACAAGTTCATTTATTCATGAGTCACACGCACACCTTGGTTTGTGGCAGGAGGATAGACACCGCTGGCAGATGAAAGAAAGAGTTCCTGAGCTGTTGTTAAATAGTCTGTCAGCGCAGAGCGAAAACGAGCCGCTTTGTTTTTAGATTTAGAGATTTGGATTATTAAAAATGTATATGGGAGAAAAATAATAAGCATTAATTATTCAAACGCGGCGTGTTAATTGGTTCTTGAATATTCAAAACAAAACAATCCCATGAATATTCAGAAGAGTAAAGAGAGGATTAGATGGCTCAAATGAGCAAAAACATGGTTTTCTAATGAAAGGAAAATGAAGGGAAAGCAGAGGAGAGGGAAAACGGATGAGGGGGAAACTTCACAGAGTCAGGGGGGTCTTTGTGTTTGCACCATGATGGATGGCAGTGTTGACTAAACGAGCTAAATTAGAAGCTTTTTTTCCTGCAACTCTGTTGAAATATTATTAACACGCAGCAACTTTAGTGAAACATATGATTCAGCTGCACATAATGACCTTGGCTATTGATTTGGGAATTGAGGGAGCAGCGGTGTTTTCATACTATTTGCAGTGTGGTGCTGAGCGGGGGGTGTGTGTCACGTGGTTTGTTGCAATGCAGGTCTCTGTTAAATTCTGTCATTTAAACATCCTCGTGGACCTTAACGTTCACGCTCACACACAGGCGCACACACCCTTAATAGCCTTAATTAGCCGGGCATGTGTCCAGTCGTGTAATTAGCTAATAACAGCAGCGTGGATGTGGTTAATTAGCGATGGGAGGTGCTTGTGAATTAGAAAGCCAACAACATTATTACTGTATATGCTGCTGAAAACGCTGAACTAAAACCACAGCCAGCTGACCTGTGGTGCAACACGGAATTAGGTGTAAAAGGAGTCATCATTTGGGCTGTTTCTGATCATATCTACTCTGCCCTGCTTCAGAAGAAGGAGAAGTTTGTACTCAGCTGCGCACTTTGTTTCTTTAAAGGAGCATTACATCATTTTGGCTTAATCTCTCGTTTCACATGAAAAGGAACTGATTATCTGAAGAGCTTGTCATCTTTCTTCTCTTCATCCTCCTCTCCGCTCCTCCTCATCCTCCACTTAATTGGTGCCCCATCAACCCGTTAATCAAATTACTTCTGAACCAAAATTGACAGTTTTCATTAATTATAAAGGATTATTCTAATTGCAATTCAAATTTATTCATTCACAACAGACGGCGCTCAGTAATATTTCAGTGAATTAGCATATTAAATGGAGTGGTTCCTACATTAGTTATGGTAATGTATGCATCTTTCCTTATTTGGACTGGGTGAGCCATATGCATGCCACACGGTGTGTGTGTGTGTGTGTGTGTGTGTGTGTGTGTGTGTGTGTGTGTGTGTTTTTGCTCATGCTCACCAGGTGAGGAACCTCCACCGCATTTAATTTGTTTGACAAACGTTGCAGGAGTTAAATGCCCCAACCTGCCCCGAAACATCTCCCTCAGATTTTCTTCCACTTTCCTTCCTGGAAATAATCTTTCAGATAATTTGACAAATGCAGTGAGTTTCCACAGAAACACTAAGGTTTAGACTTTGATGTTAAATGCATCCTCGGACATTAAAGACAATTTCACTGGACTCCTGAAACGTGTAGAAATGCACAGATACAATATTCATATTAACACAACAATTCAATTCAACTTTATTTATAAAGCGCCAGATTACAACAATTAAGGCACTTAAGTAATAAAGTCCAATTCAAGCCAATTGGAATTCAATTCATTGTAATCATAATCCAATTAATTCATATGGAGCCAATTCAAAAATAATATCCGAGCTAAGGAAACCAACAGATTGGACCGAAACTTGTCTTCAGTCCAATCTCCCGTCCTGAGCCTGAGGGACTGTGGAAAGGAACGACTCCCTTTAACAGGAAGAAACCTCTGGCAGAACCAGAACCAGGAAGAAACCTCTGGCAGAACCAGAACCAGGAAGAAACCTCTGGCAGAACCAGAACCAGGAAGAAACCTCTGGCAAAACCAGACTCAGGAAGAAACCTCTGGCAGAACCAGAACCAGGAGGAAACCTCTGGCAGAACCAGGAAGAAACCTCTGGCAGAACCAGACTCAGGAAGAAACCTCTGGCAGAACCAGAACCAGGAAGAAACCTCTGGCAGAACCAGAACCAGGAAGAAACCTCTGGCAGAACCAGGAAGAAACCTCTGGCAGAACCAGAACCAGGAAGAAACCTCTGGCAGAACCAGAACCAGGAAGAAACCTCTGGCAGAACCAGGAAGAAACCTCTGGCAGAACCAGAACCAGGAAGAAACCTCTGGCAGAACCAGAACCAGGAAGAAACCTCTGGCAGAACCAGAACCAGGAAGAACCCTCTGGCAGAACCAGGAAGAAACCTCTGGCAGAACCAGACTCAGGAAGAAACCTCTGGCAGAACCAGAACCAGGAAGAAACCTCTGGCAGAACCAGGAAGAAACCTCTGACAGAACCAGACTCAGGAAGAAACCTCTGACAGAACCAGAACCAGGAAGAAACCTCTGGCAGAACCAGAACCAGGAAGAAACCTCTGGCAGAACCAGGAAGAAACCTCTGGAAGAACCAGAACCAGGAAGAAACCTCTGGCAGAACCAGACTCAGGAAGAAACCTCTGGCAAAACCAGACTCAGGAAGAAACCTCTGGCAGAACCAGAACCAGGAAGAAACCTCTGGCAGAACCAGAACCAGGAAGAAACCTCTGGCAAAACCAGACTCAGGAAGAAACCTCTGGCAGAACCAGAACCAGGAAGAAACCTCTGGCAAAACCAGACTCAGGAAGAAACCTCTGGCAGAACCAGAACCAGGAAGAAACCTCTGGCAGAACCAGAACCAGGAAGAAACCTCTGGCAGAACCAGGAAGAAACCTCTGGCAGAACCAGACTCAGGAAGAAACCTCTGGCAGAACCAGAACCAGGAAGAAACCTCTGGCAAAACCAGACTCAGGAAGAAACCTCTGGCAGAACCAGAACCAGGAAGAAACCTCTGGCAGAACCAGAACCAGGAAGAAACCTCTGGCAAAACCAGACTCAGGAAGAAACCTCTGGCAGAACCAGAACCAGGAAGAAACCTCTGGCAGAACCAGAACCAGGAAGAAACCTCTGGCAAAACCAGACTCAGGAAGAAACCTCTGGCAGAACCAGAACCAGGAAGAAACCTCTGGCAGAACCAGAACCAGGAAGAAACCTCTGGCAAAACCAGACTCAGGAAGAAACCTCTGGCAGAACCAGAACCAGGAAGAAACCTCTGGCAAAACCAGACTCAGGAAGAAACCTCTGGCAGAACCAGAACCAGGAAGAAACCTCTGGCAGAACCAGAACCAGGAAGAAACCTCTGGCAGAACCAGGAAGAAACCTCTGGCAGAACCAGAACCAGGAAGAAACCTCTGGCAGAACCAGAACCAGGAAGGGTGTCCATCCGCCTCGACCAGCTGGGGTTTGAGAAGGATTCAAAGGACACCAACAGCCACCTCTGCTATTCTGGGCACATTATACAGAAAACACCTACATTTCTGCAGTGTAATTCCTCCATAACGCGTTGCCTCCTGCATGCTCACATTTCCATCCTGGAACCCACTTCTTCAGAAGAAAGCCTCCCACCGTGATGTCCTTCTGTGAACAGCAGCTGCTAAAAAGGTGTCAAATCGTTGGAACTTTCTCATGAAAACCCCGGTGTTTCACGTGTGAAAACAGCTTAACTTTCAATGGGAACATTAAACCGTAATCAGATACAAACAGGGAGAAGCAGAATAGATTTTCAGTCGTTAATATTAAACTGGCAGCCAGTCGGTGTCCAGATCAAACCACAGCAGCGGAAGTAGTGAGTTTTATTCTAAATATTTCATGCCGCCAAGATGTTGTGACTAAATAAAACATCATCCCTTTAAATAGATGAGATATCAGAATGAAGTGCACACAGTTCCCTCGTGTAATACACAAAGAGGGAAGCAGCGGCTGAGGAGTTTACCCACCGGCGCTGAACAAACACACAGGATGCTTCCAACAACAATACATTTAGGCATAATCTTTTGTTTGAATCTTCTTTCCTGTTTTAATTAAACGATTTCCTCTCAAGATGATGAAATATTCACCTTATAAAGAAACACTCGTATGGAGAATAAATTCATCTGCACCCACAGAGAAACACATGGGGCAGACATGTCTTTTTAATAAAGATATAATAAAGATAATAAAGCTTGTCAAAGGGCAACTTAACTTGGACCTTATTTCTGGCATGAAATACGTTCATCTACTCACCAAGAACAGTTTGGTGAAAGTCGGCGTCCTTCAGAAGATATTTAGATAACTGGAGATCCATATAACGGAGTGAACGGGGCTTAGAGGATGCAGCCTCTAAATAAGGCATTATCTGTCTTTATTTCACCAATACTTTAAGAAGAATGAATGAATGAACGTGTGCTATAGCTCTGTTAGCTCATAGCTCTGTTAGCTCATAGCTGCTGTTAGCTCATAGCTGCTGTTAGCTCATAGCTCTGTTAGCTCATAGCTGCTGTTAGCTCATAGCTGCTGTTAGCTCATAGCTGCTGTTAGCTCATAGCTCTGTTAGCTCATAGCTGCTGTTAGCTCATAGCTCTGTTAGCTCATAGCTCTGTTAGCTCATAGCTGCTGTTAGCTCGTAGCTCTGTTAGCTCATAGCTGCTGTTATGTAGCTACTTGCGGCTATAGGAGAGCTAACGGAGGGATTTCTACACAGGCACTCTACTGGGACCACTTTAGATCTAATTGTATTTTCAACTTTGTTAAATCTGTTTTCTACGGTGTAGTTTAAGTCCTTTAGATGTTAAGATGTATTCCTTTAGATTTACAAGTAATTTGTTTATTTAGTTATTTAGTTAATTCTTTGTTTGGGTGATTATTAAATTAACTGTTAGGTTCTGTTTCTTTATTTGTTAGTATGTGTTCAAACTTGGTCTGAACAGCCAGTATTTAAGTTCTCCTTTGTTTCCTGTTCAGTTTGGTTCTTTGTTAAGTTATTTATCATTTGAACAGTTGGTTTGAAGTTATTATAACTTTAATTTGTTTTGTTCATTTGACCTCTTTTAAGGGCCCTGATATTATGTTCTTTGGGTAAATAAAACCCGTTTCTTTTTTTAATCTAACCAGCTCGGTCCCTCACATCTGCTCACTGAGAACAGTTTGGTGAAAGTCGGCGTCCTTCAGAAGATATTTAGATAACTGGAGATCCATATAACGGAGTGAACGGGGCTTAGAGGATGCAGCCTCTAAATAAGGCATTATCTGTCTTTATTTCACCAATACTTTAAGAAGAATGAATGAATGAACGTGAGTGTTTTAGTTTTGAGCTGATTTTTCAGGTAACTTTGCTGTCGTTACCAGTGACTTTACAGCATATTAATACGGCCACATTTGAATGCTGCTTATGATGTTTAAGATAAATCTCAGGATCCCATAATATTACTGAAACTGACTGATACAGCACTGCTGTGTGATCATTTATCTTCCTTAATGGTGTCTGATGTGATGATGTCAACCAGCTGAATGCCACCTGCCTTACAGTGATGCTTGTTAACCATTCATTTTAAGGTAATACAATGATTCAGACCATTGATCCTGTCCGGGGCCACAAGCCTCAGCTGGTCAAGAGGCCTTGGACTCACCTACAACCCTAGATTCCCCCATTAATCTCACCTGTGTTTGGACTTTGGGAGCAAGCTGGAAAACTGATGTTTTCAGAGGAAGAACATGCAACTTCCATTAAAAAAAAGCATGATGTAGACAGGATGAATATAGGAATGATCAGGAAACCAAACTGGTTGTGATTAGCAGCATGATTTTACAACTTAAGACTGATTACTCATCAAAACATGTGGATTTACTCATGATTCCTCACTCCAAAGAGCTGCTTTGCCACGAACAGGACGGGGTATCTTCTCCACTGTACCTCAGCCCTGGTTCTGCCCGCAGACCTCATGCAAACCGACTGACTCCACTCTGGTCTGCGCTGTCATTTAAATATGCACAGACGACAACAATGACAGCATTAATAGTAATGATAGCAATATGAAGCTAAGCCCTCATCATCATTATCATATCTCCAGGGAGATGAGCAGTGATTGACAGCTCGCTGGGTGTTTTTGGGGGCTCCAGCTCAGCTATCAATTACCTCTGTGCATATCAACCATCATTATGTAAAATATCTCTGCTTCGCTCGGCTCTGTTCAGTTCTCTTAAGTCTTGTTCCCTCACATTACTCTCCTTCCCTCCCCCGCCTCCCCTCCACTGCCTTTTTTCTTTCCTCTGCACAGCATTTCCCTCCTTACTCACCCCCCCCCTGCTTTTCCTTTACTGGCAGTTTCTCCTTGTGTTGAATTCTTAGTCTCTCGTCTCTTTCTGCCCTTATTCTCATGCTTACTTTCAGCTGGCTCATCTAAGACTGAGGGAGTGCATGTGGACATCTTCACCTCTAAAGTTACCCCACAGAGAAAGTTCAGGTGCAAGTCAAATATAGAGATAAGGCGCACATCAGTCCTCTTCTAGCAAATTCAGAGCAGGTCCTGTTACATCATCTTTATCCTGAGGTGATAATGTCCTCGTATGGCTGTGTGAAAAGCTAAAAAAGAGCCAATCATTCTAATTTTCTCTCTTTTGTTTGATAGCTACCAGATAAATCGAGAGGCAAACATTCGCAGCTTTTCTTTGTAAATATGCAGCAGCTTTCCTCACAGTTTCTTAGCCCTGGTTTCCTGCCCTGGTTGATGCGTGCGACTCCAGCAGGAGGGTTTCATACCGGTTGATTCGTCAATGAAAATATGCACCTGGACTCTTTTTGAGAGCCAGACACAGCTAAATGCCTCTGAAACACTGCAGTTGTGGCATGAAGCTACACGTTCCTGGTGTAGTTCAGGTTGTTGTGTACAACCTGGACAGGCCTAATAAGAATCCTAACCTAACTATGCATATCTTTGGACTGTGAGAGGAGACTGGTGCACCTGGAGAAGACCCACACAAAAAGACACTCAAATGGGTCCCAGGCGGCCAGCTGACTCGGGTTTTCTCTGAGTACATTGCAGCAAAGTATGATACTATCCTGACTTTTATTGTGAATTATACGTCAAAGTTTTACTGGGGTTCTGTAAAGTTTCACAACCACACGTGGAGAGCTTTTACTGGAATTATCAGCTTTCTGTTGGGCTGTTTCTTGGTTATTACCGGTTAAATACCCAATACTTTAAAAGAAAAACCTAATATAGCACTCCTCTGACCTGTTAAATTATTCAGTTTAACGTACTTGACCAATAAAACACGCGGTTTATGGATCATAAAGACTTCCTCTGTATTATTACTGTAATCTTGTATTAGCTACCGTTACCTTTGCTAAAGTGCTCTTGAACAAGGCACGTAAAGAGCAAAGAAAGAACAAACAAGCCTCTGGCCCACAGGAAACAATACATCATTACATTATTATCATGGCTGCAGCCATAATAGTATTTCATAACCTTGTTTTTCCTCCTGCGTGCTTGGATAGTCGACACAAGGCCCAGCAAAGCTATCTGATGTCATCGCATTAAACAATAACAAACTCTGAGTGTAAACAGGAAACAGGAAGTTGATCTCCAACGCATCAACACACGGAGAGGGAAACTTGCACTTCACAAAATGCCTATATTAGCTATTTGAAATGACAGATGGGCACGATGTAGCTCATTCTACGTTATATTCATGCAACAAATAGCTTTTCTCCAGTATTGTGATGTTGGTAAAGTACAATAGAGAAAGTATTTACTATATTTAATGGTTTAATGCATCTATTTTTAAGTGAGTTTCATTAAAGATTGCTTAATGTCTTGATAGGGACACAAAAGGGTCAGAAATGCCTGCTTAATGTTGTCAATAACCGGTATATATTTAAGTTCTGTGTCAATAACCGGTATATATTTAAGTTCTGTGTCAATAACCGGTATATATTGAAGTTCTGTGTCAATAACCGGTATATATTTAAGTTCTGTGTCAATAACCGGTATATATTGAAGTTCTGTGTCAATAACCGGTATATATTTAAGTTCTGTGTCAATAACCGGTATATATTTAAGTTCTGTGTCAATAACCGGTATATATTTAAGTTCTGTGTCAATAACCGGTATATATTGAAGTTCTGTGTCAATAACCGGTATATATTTAAGTTCTGTGTCAATAACCGGTATATATTTAAGTTCTGTGTCAATAACCGGTATATATTTAAGTTCTGTGTCAATAACCGGTATATATTTAAGTTCTGTGTCAATAACCGGTATATATTTACGTTCTGTGTCAATAACCGGTATATATTTACGTTCTGTGTCAATAACCGGTATATATTTACGTTCTGTGTCAATAACCGGTATATATTTAAGTTCTGTGTCAATAACCGGTATATATTTAAGTTCTGTGTCAATAACCGGTATATATTTAAGTTCTGTGTCAATAACCGGTATATATTTAAGTTCTGTGTCAATAACCGGTATATATTTAAGTTCTGTGTCAATAACCGGTATATATTTAAGTTCTGTGACAATAACCGGTATATATTTAAGTTCTGTGTCAATAACCGGTATATATTGAAGTTCTGTGTCAATAACCGGTATATATTTAAGTTCTGTGTCAATAACCGGTATATATTTAAGTTCTGTGTCAATAACCGGTATATATTTACGTTCTGTGTCAATAACCGGTATATATTTAAGTTCTGTGTCAATAACCGGTATATATTTAAGTTCTGTGACAATAACCGGTATATATTTAAGTTCTGTGTCAATAACCGGTATATATTTAAGTTCTGTGTCAATAACCGGTATATATTTAAGTTCTGTGTCAATAACCGGTATATATTGAAGTTCTGTGTCAATAACCGGTATATATTTAAGTTCTGTGTTAATAACCGGTATATATTTAAGTTCTGTGTCAATAACCGGTATATATTTAAGTTCTGTGTCAATAACCGGTATATATTTAAGTTCTGTGTCAATAACCGGTATATATTTAAGTTCTGTGTCAATAACCGGTATATATTTAAGTTCTGTGTCAATAACCGGTATATATTGAAGTTCTGAGTCAATAACCGGTATATATTGAAGTTCTGTGTCAATAACCGGTATATATTTAAGTTCTGTGTCAATAACCGGTATATATTGAAGTTCTGTGTCAATAACCGGTATATATTTACGTTCTGTGTCAATAACCGGTATATATTTAAGTTCTGTGTCAATAACCGGTATATATTTAAGTTCTGTGTCAATAACCGGTATATATTTAAGTTCTGTGTCAATAACCGGTATATATTGAAGTTCTGTGTCAATAACCGGTATATATTGAAGTTCTGTGTCAATAACCGGTATATATTGAAGTTCTGTATCAATAACCGGTATATATTTACGTTCTGTGTCAATAACCGGTATATATTGAAGTTCTGTGTCAATAACCGGTATATATTGAAGTTCTGTGTCAATAACCGGTATATATTTAAGTTCTGTGTCAATAACCGGTATATATTTAAGTTCTGTGTCAATAACCGGTATATATTTAAGTTCTGTGTCAATAACCGGTATATATTGAAGTTCTGTGTCAATAACCGGTATATATTTAAGTTCTGTGTCAATATCCGGTATATATTTAAGTTCTGTGTCAATAACCGGTATATATTTACGTTCTGTGTCAATAACCGGTATATATTTAAGTTCTGTGTCAATAACCGGTATATATTTACGTTCTGTGTCAATAACCGGTATATATTTAAGTTCTGTGTCAATAACCGGTATATATTTAAGTTCTGTGTCAATAACCGGTATATATTTAAGTTCTGTGACAATAACCGGTATATATTTAAGTTCTGTGTCAATAATCGATATATATTTAAGTTCTGTGTCAATAACCGGTATATATTTAAGTTCTGTGTCAATAACCGGTATATATTTAAGTTCTGTGTCAATAATCGGTATATATTTACGTTCTGTGTCAATAACCGGTATATATTGAAGTTCTGTGTCAATAACCGGTATATATTTCAGTTCTGTGTCAATAACCGGTATATATTTAAGTTCTGTGTTAATAACCGGTATATATTGAAGTTCTGTGTCAATAACCGGTATATATTTAAGTTCTGTGTCAATAACCGGTATATATTTAAGTTCTGTGTCAATAACCGGTATATATTTAAGTTCTGTGTCAATAACCGGTATATATTTAAGTTCTGTGTCAATAACCGGTATATATTTAAGTTCTGTGTCAATAGCCGGTATATATTTACGTTCTGTGTCAATAACCGGTATATATTTAAGTTCTGTGTCAATAACCGGTATATATTTAAGTTCTGTGTCAATAACCGGTATATATTTAAGTTCTGTGTCAATAACCGGTATATATTTACGTTCTGTGTCAATAACCGGTATATATTTAAGTTCTGTGTCAATAACCGGTATATATTTAAGTTCTGTGACAATAACCGGTATATATTTAAGTTCTGTGTCAATAACCGGTATATATTTACGTTCTGTGTCAATAACCGGTATATATTTAAGTTCTGTGTCAATAACCGGTATATATTTAAGTTCTGTGTCAATAACCGGTATATATTGAAGTTCTGTGTCAATAACCGGTATATATTTAAGTTCTGTGTCAATAACCGGTATATATTTAAGTTCTGTGTCAATAACCGGTATATATTTAAGTTCTGGGTCAATAACCGGTATATATTTACGTTCTGTGTCAATAACCGGTATATATTTAAGTTCTGTGTCAATAACCGGTATATATTTACGTTCTGTGTCAATAACCGGTATATATTTACGTTCTGTGTCAATAACCGGTATATATTTACGTTCTGTGTCAATAACCGGTATATATTTAAGTTCTGTGTCAATAACCGGTATATATTTAAGTTCTGTGTCAATAACCGGTATATATTTAAGTTCTGTGTCAATAACCGGTATATATTTAAGTTCTGTGTCAATAACCGGTATATATTTAAGTTCTGTGTCAATAACCGGTATATATTTACGTTCTGTGTCAATAACCGGTATATATTTAAGTTCTGTGTCAATAACCGGTATATATTGAAGTTCTGTGTCAATAACCGGTATATATTTAAGTTCTGTGTCAATAACCGGTATATATTTAAGTTCTGTGTCAATAACCGGTATATATTTACGTTCTGTGTCAATAACCGGTATATATTTAAGTTCTGTGTCAATAACCGGTATATATTTACGTTCTGTGTCAATAACCGGTATATATTTACGTTCTGTGTCAATAACCGGTATATATTTAAGTTCTGTGTCAATAACCGGTATATATTTAAGTTCTGTGTGGTCATTCAGACACGCAATAGTTAGAAAGTAAAGTGAATATCAAAAGTGTGGCTGCAGCTATCGAAGCTTAGCTTAATTCAGGTTTTACAGATTCAGATATAGATGCAAAATGATCAATTACTCTCACTGATAAGCACAGATATATCAGCAAGTTGTTTCACACACACATGCACGCGCACGTGCACAGAAAGACGGGGAATGTGTCAGAAAGTGTTGGCAGGTGAAACAAGACATTTAATGAAAGCAGAGCAGAGACAGAGGAGGCTGGAGCAGCAAAAGCACTGATCTGTTGTTCAGTTTGTCTGCACAAACCGACTCTCTGCAGCTTCTCCACCTGTCAACAACAACTCACCAGAGTGCATGTGTGCGTGCATGTGTGTGTGTTCTTTAGATTTTTATTTTTCTCTTCCAAGGCAGCATCGTTATTCTTGGCTGAGTAAAATAGCGAGTCTTCAGGGAATAAAACGGACATGCACATTCAGTGTTAGACACACACAGAGAGCTGGAATTCCCCCGGATGTCACCCCTGCCCTGTTGGCATTGTAACAGTTTAAACGACAGCAGAGTGGCTGAAACAAACTCCCATAATAATCCAGATTCTTCTTCACACACTCGCTGTGCTGCCCTCCTCTCCCTCTACATGCCAACACCCTCTCTGTCACTTCCTGTCTCTCTCGCAGGTCTGTGTTGGCCTTATATATTAAATATTAATGTCAGTTGTGCTCTGAGCCATAATTGCCATCTCAGCCTCCTGAATAATGGATGTAGCTGTGCTGTTCACCAATACACCAAGGCTAACAAGATGAAAAAACAGCATCCAACTGTTGTTTGCTACATTTTTATGGCTAACAGACTCTGCACCGGGAAGACAGGTGATTACATTATTATGACTAACTGGCTGCAGCTAATACAACGGCTACCAGCTCTAAAAAGACTGTGGTTTACTGCAGGATCATCATGCCTGAGGCGCACTGGGCTTTGTGATTGCTTGAGTCGCTCACTGTTTTACTTAAAGGCGAGTTTGTCAGGCATTTTGACTCTGCTTTGTCACCTCTGCACATCGCTGCTCCTTCCTTGTCTCAGTTGACTCCATTTGCAGAGCAGTTGTCTTGAGTTTTATGTTGCTGAGGAGTTGCTTTATGCTTTAATCAGCCCTACCACCACTTAAAGGATTGCAGTCTTTTGCTCCTGTCAGCTGCAGGTTCAACAAAGATAAACAGCACATTGAAAAACCTTTAGTTCCTTAAAAGGCGTGTTTTGACGTTGCTGAACACGTATTGGGGCTGTTTTAGAGGCTCCGGTACTTGTAGATACAAACCCCAAATCTAGAGGCTGGAAAATCTTCTAAAATACAATAAACACTTATCCTAAATGTGTTAATTAGCTTGATATTTTTTTACCAAACACAAGGTCCACTGAGAGTCCATTTTAAGCACGTTCACCATTTTAAAATCAATGCCACTTTGTGTTGTATCATATTCTTTTACTGGGGTCTTTTAATTGTTTAGGAACCGAGGATTTGACTTTTTTGGAGGTTTTGGAGGAGGAATATGTGTCGATTCTTGCTGAGCTCGGCCGTCCATGGTCACATTTTCAGTAGGAGACCGGCTGCAGGCAGCATGGCTGAAGCTCACATTCTTTGTCTATGAAGCCACGCTGCTGTAAATCATGCAGAACGTCCTGCTGCAATAAAAACTTATGTGCCTCTGCATCCGTGGTACCTTCATACATATGGAGGTCACCCGTTTTGTGCACGCTGATGCTGGCATTTGCTCCGTTTGCTCATAACAGTCTGGGCTGGATGTTTTTCCTCATCTTTGGCATTTAGACCCAGACGGCAGTCGCTCTTTATTTTCATTTTATTTTCCCCAAATCGGCTGAAACGTGGACTCATCTGACCGCAGAAAAGGTGTTCTCTGGCTCTCTGTCCATCTGAGCTGAGCTCGTAGCCAGAGAGCGTTGATACATGGGTCCTCCTGAAGGGATACAGTCTCAGGTTACATTTCTGGATGCAGCAGACTGACCTGCTGCTGCAGAGGCCGTGTGGCTGCAGTGAACATGGTGCTTTCTTCTGCTTTGTTCACATACTTACTTATAAATGCTGTTTAAGTACTCTTTGTGCTACATTCTGCATCACAGTGATTAGATCTAAACAGGTATCAGAGCCTGTAAGTGAATGATTTAAATAAACCCTTTGAATGTTTCAGAGTCTTTAGGATTCAGATTTATCACCTCGTACCGTATGTTGCCTTGTTTTGACAGGCGTGCTGTTCGGTTCCAGAAAAACATCCCCTCACAGACCTGCACTGAACCCTATAATAGCGGTTTATATTTTCCTGAGTGGCGCACACTCAGTTCTGAGAAGGAATCCTTTTTTATGTAATCCTGCCACAGCAGGTGAAGCTGTGGTGTGGCTTGGAAAAGATGCAGGGATGCAGATATTTAGAAAGAAAACCTTGATTTATTAAGATTATTATGAAACACTATGGACACGTGACTGTGAGCAAGAACGGTTAGCGACCAACCTGGCAACATGAAGGTGAGGATCTGGCAAAGAACTGAGGGAAACTAAATAGTGTGGGGAGCTGATTGGTGCTGGAGTGCAGCTGTGAACAAAGACAGGTGGCGTGGATGAACCTAAAGATGTGCAAGAGTGACCGAGGAAAACATGGCAAGAACTAAATCCTGACCAGAAACATGAAAAACCTAAAGTCACGTGACAAATCAGCACTTTCACTGCTAAATAAAGGCAAAAAGACAAGTTCAGCACTGATCTTTCCTGGATTCCTCGAGTCTGCTCCCCAGATCCGTCCAGCAGGACTGGAGTCGGGTGTGTTACTCACAATATAGCAAAGGTCAACAATGCTTTATCACTTGAACATGATTGGGCCTCAGGGCGGGGGAGTGAGTTAGAGGATAGAGTGAGACACACCCCCCACGATCGTTCACACTCTTATAATTGCCCTGTTTAATTGGAGGCCTCTTAACGACCAGTGACTGGACCGGCTAATCAATTCATGTGTGTGTGTGTGTGTGTGTGTGTGTGTGTGTGTGTGTGTGTGTGTGTGTGCTGCTGCCTTTTTGAGTTGATTAGGCCAGATGGGGTCAAGTGAATGGGGAAAGAGGACAATGAAGGTGAATTACAGTGATATCAGTGAGAGAAAACAGGAAGTAGATGGAGTTAAGTGGCAGACTGAGATATGAAAGATTATTTGGTGTCATCCATGATAAATGGACATATAATATATATCAGAGTATTAACATGAAGACAAAACACTCATTGCTTTGTGGAGGAATGTATCAAGTAGTGGAAATTAGCTGGAAATGAACGTCCCAGGAAAAGAGGAAGCTTCCTGCCAAGAACAGTGAAATTGAATTAAAACTAACAACTCTTAGCTTACTGTAAAATAAAGCACAGCATTGTGCAGTTTATTAACACACTTTAAGTGCGTTATTACACTTTTAATGATTTGCTTCATGGAAATGTTATTGTAGTTATTTTACTATGCTTCAGTATTCTACTGTCTATGTTTCTTTGACACCAAAGGACTCTTGTTGGCGTGAATAAAACGCCTTTAAATTGTTTTAATATTTGATAAACTGATGGGAGATGTGACTGTGGCACTAAAAACCGAGCCACAAGTAATGTGTATGCAGAGGACATTTACAGTGAAACTGTAAATCACGGCTGGTGTAAGTGCAGTTTAATGATTTGATCATTTCTGTATCAACCCTGAGATGTGTCCAGTTCCACCAGCACACTCATAGGAAGCACCTCCTCCTCCATTTCTGGGCCAGTCTGACCATATATCGCTGTTCTTAACCGTAGCCCACAGACCCATTATCAGCACAGTCAAACCAGTTTGAAATCAATAAGTGTGAAGCCTCTGAACAGCTTCAGGACTGCTTTTATTTCTCTGACTGGATCTTATTTATGGATACAAGAAATGTAACAAAAAGGCCAAAGAAGCCTCAGATTAAAGGCCAAACTCCTTGTGTAAGGCAAGGCAAAGCAAAATGCTGCCATCACCTATTGTTTCAATTACCAAACAGACTGCAACAACCTGCCCCCTCTGATACAGGCCAGTGGCTCTAATGCAAATAACCACGAAGTGTCTGGTTACATGAGCGCCATCGGATCGGATTAATGCCTAAATTACAATAAAACAGAATTATTCGGCTCATGTAGACGCCTTAATCTGACATTAACTGGATTACTGCTACAGTTGGGTTCTGCTCCTTATCTGAGGGTAATTATCCTTGGATATATGGCGGTGAATGAATGGAATCACTGGCACAAAGCATGTCATACCCCGGTACGATAGATGGCGCTGTCCCCATTTCAGCTATCGCTAATAGAGCCACTTCCGGTTGACGTCATCTCCACAACAACAACAAACTCGGGCATTCAGAAAGATGGCGAACGCAGAGCGAGATGAAGCTGCGTCCCTCTCCATCTGTGATGAGCTGGTTATGGCACAGACGATGCCCAACGGCGCATTCTCCATCACGTTGTTTCTTTCTTTCTGACGACAACAACAGGAATATCGTCTCCTTCCACTTCCGGGTGACGATCGCGGGAAAAAATCCGGAGCATGCGCAGAACGCTCGATCCCATCCACCGTCGCCTACACGTTCAGTCTTAATTCAATCGTGAGTAACCCGATCCGATTCTATTTCTTGTCGGATTAAACTTGTTACATGAGCTGAATAACTCAGTCTTATTGTAATTTACCCATTAATCCGATCCGATGGCGCTCTTTTAACCGCACTGAGTGACAGACTGGTTGGTATGCTGAGTATGCTCAACACTAAAAAGACAGAATAGCTGAAAAATTCATCCAAGGAGATCTTCCAGGTCATTTTCATGGGTACTCAGAAAATATCCTGCTTTCATTGTTCAAAAAGCTCCCAGCTCATCAGCTGTTTGAATGTCTGCCCTCAGGCTAAAGCTGTCCATCAAAGCTCTGCAGCATCAGAAAATGTCCTAAATGTCTTAAATCCATCAGCACAACATATCACAGACATTTACATTGTGATGCAATCAGTTCGTCCTCGGGAATTACTTGCAATTTGCAACATTTTCCATGATTTTTTTTGTTCTTTCACAATACAAAGCAATTTTCTTCTAAAATTTTGCTTTACCGAGTTCTTTACTCGCCACCCTGGATACGCTGAAAGCCCTGAATCGTGGGTTTCCAGGTTGTCCCGTCAGATTTCCCAGTCAGCTGACCGGAAACACTGACATATGTTGGGTAATTGATTGTTAGATCTCATTACTTTTCATATTTCAGACTTTTCATTTCCTCCAGCACACGTAAGAAGCACAATACACAACATTATACTTTATACTATACCCCAAGTTTTACCTACAGCACCACAGAGATCAATTATTTTGGATTAAACCTCTTTTTTTTATTAATTAATATTCATTTTACTGTTGCTAATATATGTGAACCCTTTTTCTACAGCTGCTCTGGTCTTATATCAGGGAGATGAGCCTCCTTCGCTTCTTCTTCTACACACAGATCTACAAAGAAAGGGGGGGGGGGTCAGCCGAGGTGGTTATGTTAACGCTATGCTAGTGTTGTGAGGAGGACTAGACAGTGAGAGGTCAGCAGAGGTCACCGTGGCTGTCCTCCGTTGTGATAGGCTGTCACCCGGGGGTGAAAGGTCAGGATAATTAGGCATGCGGAATCCATGCGCTGGTGTTCTAACGAAGCCTGAGCTCGTTAATGCAGAGTTTTACACTCAGACCTGCCACTGAGCGGTGCTGCACCGTCACACATGCACATGCAAAGCGCATGTTTGCGCTCGCACACACATGCACAAGCACATGCACACCTCTGCTTTGTTCTGGTGGTCCGACACAGAGGCTGTCACTTGTGGAGCAGCAGAGCCCCAAGGCTCAGCCACCAGAGAGTAAAGATGATACAGAGCTGGGAAAGTTGGGAAAATCTTACCCAATCCCCAATTAAACAGCAATCATGCTAATATAATGAAGCTTATAATATTCAATTAATGCTGCGACAGACACCTTGATCCTAATAAAGTTAACTTTTTCTGGGACAATTATCGAAACGCAACCCAGTGAACTTCAGAGCAGTTGTTCGGGTGATTTAAAAAGTATCGTTGTGTCACGTTTTCACTGTTTTCAGAAGCTGTTTTCAGAAGAAGCTAAATCTCTCCTGGTAGATGTGATTTTTCTGCTGAGTGTGACCTGCAGCAAACACAGATATGAACATGTGTGCACGTGCTGGTGTTTCCGTCTGAAAGTGGCCTGTTGCTTCTGCCAGCTTGGCCAGCTGGCTCACACCAAAACACAACCTGCATGTGTTTGTTTGCCATTCGTGACCATCTGCACGTCTGATTTACTCAGGAACATAGACTCATGACATATGGTCCTGTTTTAAACGCAGAATGTCAACATAGTTACCCTCTTTTATGACTTCACAGCAGGGTTAATGTTGAGGAATCATCTGTGCAACAAAGACCTCAAAATGTGTCAAAGCAGCTTCATCCATGTTGAAAACGGCTTCTGAAACACTATAAATGCTACTACCGTTAGCACATTGCTAACTGGTGGGATTTGGGGAGCTCACATTCTGCAGGGAGGCAGTCTTTATTGTTATGTTATCTAACTATTCTCACCAGTTCTGGTCATCTCTTCTTTGTCTCTTCAGATTTTTCCTCAAGTTTTTCCTCAAGTGCAACCAGAACTGTTTGAAGAATGCAGGAAACCCCCGAGACATGAGGAGGTTCCAGGTACCAACTTCTTCTAGCCTTTTATTCTCTTTCCCATTCATTCTTCTTTTTCCTGCCCTCTTCTTCTGACTCTACGTCTCGCTGTCTTTGTCTCACCATCCCTTTGTTTTCTGTAGACATAACACGCATCAGTTTATGGTTGCACACACAGAAATGTGCATGAGTGGGTTTCAGTGGAAGTAAATAAGCCATCAGCGCCCGACCTCGACTTGTCAGGATGTAGATGTGCAGAAGAAGTAGAAGAAGACAGGCTGAGGTGGGGAAAGAAAGAGGAAAAAGGAGGGGACGGGTGGGGAGGAAGATTTAAGGCTGTGCAGTCATTATTATTTCCTTATCTTCATGGCTGCAACACAATCAGGAAGACACCACTTGAGCCTGAGCGGAGATACGGGACACCCAGAAGATACTGATAGATTTATTACCATGAAACGTGTGTGTGTGTGTGTGAGTGTGTGTGAGTGTGTGTGTGAGTGTGTGTGTGTGAGTGTGTGTGAGAGAGGCAGGGCAGACAGAGTCATACGGCTGTGAGAGTGTGACCATGGATGTGACTCTAATTGTGCAGCTCTATTGTAGTGGAACCAGAAAAAGACAGCTCTGTTTCCCTGGGAGATAATTAAGGGCCGGACCCATCAGGAACTGTTGAACAGAGGAGCGCACACACACACACACACACCTACCGTATAGTTAAGAGTGTGTTGAGGATGATATTAATAGCAGTGATAACTGGTTACACTGAAAGAGCTTTTCACACTTTCATGGTTTTAGCTCCTTGCGATGATCTCTGAGCCCCAGGGTTGTAACTTTTCTTTTTCTCCCCTGTATCCCTCCTCTTTCATCTCTTTGTTTTGTCCCCTGCTTCCCTCCAGGTTGTTGTTTCCACTACGGTGAGCGTGGAGGGACACGTCTTGTCCGTCTCGGACAACATGTTCGTCCACAACAACTCCAAACATGGCCGACGGGCCCGCAGACTTGACCCTGTGGAGGGAACGCCATCTTACCTAGAACACGGTAACAGGCCTGTGTGTGTGTGTGCATGAACGTGCATGAGCAGCATGGCCACCAGATGGTTGATGGTTTAATCCTATCAGGTGATTCCTGCCCCTCCATCTGGCTAATCCGACCCACAATGCACTGTGTGTGTGTGTGTGTGTGTGGACTAATATCATTATGCTTTTTCTCATAAACAAACCCAGACTGAGGGATGTTGTAATTCAGCTGAATGCTGATAATCGCACACTTACATTACAGTGAGAGCTGCTTTCTGACAGACAGCCTTTTGTTGTTATCACACAGGATCGGCTCACATGAGCTTAGACTTTCACTGCTCAGCGTAGAAGTGACATAAGATGACTGTATCCATTCAATTTAAAGCGATGTGATGCACGCCAAACCGTCTGTGTGTGTTTTTGTCTCTTTTTAATCACTCTTACATCCGTCCTAATCTGGTACCAGTCGAGCTTTGAGGTGAACACCCTCCAAATGATGCTTCTAAACAATAATGCAAGAATCCAGTTATGTTAAAGTAAATCATAAGCTTCGCATCTGTAATGTATTCCATTCGTTTTCTTCAAATAAAAAGTGGCTGAAAGCTTCCCAAAAGACCTGTTTTCATGTGTTTATCCTTTAGAATAATTTACAATAAAAACGCTGCTGAAGCAGCTCCTCGGTCTTTGGACTGAGATGCGATGTGGTGATCTGGAGCAAAGCCAGGGTCCAGGGTGTAGCTTGAAGAATTATAAAGTACAGATGCAGCAGATGAGGGTCCCGGAGCCAGATTTCCTCCCCGGCTCTGAGACCCAGTTGTTTCTTTTTAAATAGAAATGAAAATGAACTGACTTTTCGACGGCTTTTCCTGTCAGATGCAGGAGAAATGCCAAAAATGTGTTAATAATTGCTTCCCTCTTGTCTTCTTCTCTCCTGGCCGTAATCTCCCCCCCCCCCGGCTTTCGTCTAGGAGCAGCTCCCTGCATTAAAGCCATCAGTCCCAGCGAGGGCTGGACCACAGGGGGCGCTACCGTCATCATCATCGGGGACAACTTCTTCGACGGTCTCCAGGTTATCTTCGGCACCATGCTGGTCTGGAGCGAGGTCAGTCCACCAGCAGCCCTTCTGTAGCTCTCGGTCTGTTGCATGTAATTCAATATGAAAACATACTTTCCCTCCTGGTCAGGCTCTTAACTGTGTGTGATCCGTGCATTTTCATGTGTGTGTGCGCTAATGTTTGTCTAAATGATGTTTACCTCCCTAATGAGTCCCACCAACAAGCAGCCGCCACCCCTCTCTACCTTCCTCACCGTCCTCCCCTCTGAATGCTGATCAAATCAGAACGTTTTGATAGCCATCGGCTAAATGCTCACACACACACACACACAGAGCTCATACTTTTCCCCATGCAGTCCCACTCCTCTACAGAATGTTTATTTGTCTTCTGACTCCACTCACCGTGTGTGCCGAGCGACCGTGGCTGCCTTCCAACAACAACAGTGTGTGTGTGTGTGTGTGTGTGCGTCCTGGCATACATGCATGGGTGTGTGTTAAGAGCTGAGGGGTTTGTTTACAGTGTTGAGAGCTGCACTTACACACACTAACATGTGTACAGAGTCTCAGTTCAGTTCAGTTCAAACTGACTCAGCTCTCTTGGCGTTCCTCTGACTGACTTCGGATGGATTTTTGCCAGCCAAATGTTTCATTTGCACTCAACCTGATTATTGATTCTGTAGCAAGAAAACACAGCTTGAAAAAGCCTGTCAGTGGAAAGTGATTGCACATTTGCCAGGTTCTATTTTTCTCCATCTCTCCATCCTGCCAGCAGATTTTTCCCAATAGAGACAATTATTTAAGTCAAGTAACAGGCTGGAAATCAGGGTAAACTATCAGTCATGACCACGATATTTACAGGACTTTAATTAATACACAGAAGTGGGATGAATTAAAGGAAAAACCTCTAGGTTTTTGCTGACTTGTGTCCACTTGGAGGTTTTCCGAGAGCTCATCTTTGACCTGTGATCTTACAGGATGAAAATAAAACCCAGTCAGCGTTCTTTGATGAAACTGATCATATGAAGCGGTCACAGACCTCCACCCGGCTGAAACACCCATGAGAGATGCCTGGAATAAGGTGTTAAAGTTGAAGTGTACCCCAGAAATGTAACTGCAGTGCAAACCACTGCAGATGTGCTGTGTCCACAGACTGAAATGTTGTGAGGACACAAAGGGTCTCGGGTGTTAAATACACAAAGTCAAAAAGTTATGCAACAGATATGAATATTTATTCCTGCAGTAAATATAATGGATGAACGTGAAACCTCCAGGAACAATGTGATGAGAGTGGATGTGTAAATGAATGTGAAACATGAAGTAATGAATGATAAGTAATGAAGTTATTCATTAAAAGTGGTCTCAGAGTATTCAAAAGGCTGAACATATCCATACATATCATGAATTTGTATTTTTCTGACAGCCTCAATAAGAGCTTGTGGTGAACATAGCTGCTTATATCACAATATAACAATAATCTGGGCCGCTCGCAATGCTAATGCTAATGCTAACGCTAATGCTAACGGGTAAGACAGCGTCATACGCTCATCGTCACAGATGCAATAATCAATAATAACGTGCAATCTCTGATCATTTCCAGCAGCATTTTCATCATAGTTCTACGGCAGTTACTAACAGTTTAGTCACCTGTTCAGGTCACTTCAGTCTATTCATAAAGCGCAGCACAAGCTTTCCCACCCAGTTAGCATCAAATCCAGTTCAGCTCATAGTTCCAGTTCATAAAGACTTTGCATTACATCTAAACTTTAATCCAGTCCCTTGGCCTGTGTTTGCATGGGATGGTGGGTGACAATGGAGTGGGGAACTCCCTCTGAACAGGACGAGACCTCAGAACCAGACTCAGGAAGGGCGGCCATCTGCCTCCACCCGCTGGGTGGTGTGAGGACAGGATGATGACACAAATAACACTGCAGCATCAGGCCAAGGATACCTGCTTTAGGCACCTAAATGAAGCCAACACGGTGGGATGGACACCACAATGTTGGTCATGGAACTGAGAGCAGCAAAGGCTAAAGTGTAAACTTCTGCGTAAAAATAGAAATCAAGCTTCTGAACACATAAACACTGAGATACAATCAATATGGCTAAATGATAATGATATTAAATGTCCATTTAGATTATATATATACATATATCCAGGCTGAAGAGCCCAAAAATGATGATGCTGTATAGTGGACCAGATATTATACGAGTACCACTTCACAAACTCATATTAGAAACAAATATATTCTCACAAATGCTTCACTCTAAATAAGACTTTGTGCTCTTTGAGGGTGGAAAAGGTCTCTTTTGACTCATCTGGCTGCTCTGTTTTGTGCAATAGTTTGTTGAGATGCTTATCAGCGGCGCTCGGCCAGATGTATTTAACTCATTTTCAGATTATAATGACCTGAAATAAAGGAAGCTGTGTGCATTAAATCCAAATATAAACAGCCATCCTTCAGGTTTTTTGTTGTAGTAAACTTTGCAGATGGACTCCAGCAGGAAAGTTACCTTAAACATGAGATAACACACTGTAAAGAGTAAAAAATAACGTTATTTTTGTCCTGCGGGGTTTTGTTTGTGCACTGACTCTTGATGTCCTTTTCATTGTCCACCTTAGCTGATTACACCCCACGCCATCCGGGTTCAGACGCCTCCCAGACACATCCCTGGGGTCGTGGAGGTCACCCTATCTTACAAATCCAAACAGTTCTGCAAAGGCACACCAGGAAGATTCATATATACAGGTTTGTCTCACACACACGGGGCTGCAGGCACATATTTGACCTGATTTTTCATCTTGTAATCTGTGAAAGTGTGTGTTTGTCTGTGTGTGAGTTGCAGTTCACTTTCAGGCCAGACAGTGTTGAACTAATGACTGCAGATTAGTCAACATTAACGACCCACACTCGTTAGAATGCTGCCATAATCAGAGGCTCGTTAAAACCAGCTACAATTAAACAGTCTGCTCTTTATAGCCCTCCATACTGAAACTATTAGTGAAATCATCCAGAACACCCAGTTTACTAACACACACACACACACACGACTTCTGAACTGAAGCGATTTCCAGCTAAAGCGAGCAGAGGAGGGAAAGGAGGAAGCTGGTGTGTCACAGATACAGTATGTGGAAGTAGATGGAGGTGATGTGATGTCTCGTATTGATCTGCCGCTCAACACGGCTCCATCACAGCGTAATGATGACATCATTAGCGGAGGGGCAGCTGCTGTTTAAACACTGGGGACGTTTCGCGACGCCGGTAATGAACCTGATTTAAACCGGATCAATGAAGATGAAGAAGCTTACCGTGAATAAACTGTCAGTTTCAAACCCAGCGCTGACAACTGCATTCGTCCAGGCTGCAGAGCACGTTAGCTTAGCCGCAAATTGACTGTTTTTCACACAAACTGCTGATGGAATAAGCACCAAAGCCCACAGCTGCAGACTTGAGGCTTTAGCTGGTCGTTGAGAGGACTTTGGCTACGTTTAGCGCTAGTTTTGCTTTAACACAACTCCTGGATTATTTAAAAAGGATTGAAGAAAAGGTTGTTATTAGGAAACATGTTAAACAGGCAAAGCTGTCTAACATGAAGCTAGTTCCTCCTATAGGAATGCATTCGATGTTGGAAAATCGACGTTCAGCTCTGACTTTACTTGGATTTTAAGTACTTGATACTTTGCACCAAGCCAAAAATGTCTATTTAGTTCCACAAAGTCGCCTCCTGAAGCAAATTATCCCCAGATCCACAACAGAAACCCATTCAATGCTCCACATCTGAACTCGGATATATTGAATGATGTTGATGGCGTATTTTATACACTTTTCTAAGCTTTTATTTGACAAAAAATTGGACAAAAATACAATTAACTGGTAGCCTTATTGTTATTCTTATTATTATTCCCCTAATTCTACAGATATTGCAGTAATAAGTGTTTTTTCTTTCTGTAATAACACTAATCTTTCATTTAAACCTGATATCTTGAGACTTGTGATTTGCAAACAACGACTTTCCAACCGCTGATGGAACGAAAGCATCGGAGGAGCTCCAAAGGTTGGCTGCCAGATGCCGCCCGCAATCAAGCGCGCTGCAAGCTTGGCTGAGGAGAACAAATCCAGAGCGTTATTTTCCACAGATGATTTTTCTGATTGTGCAGTGGCTCGTGTTGTCTTTGAGTTGGTTTCCTTGTGCAGACAAACATATTCAGCCTGTTTGCCTGCCTACTTCAGTCAAAACATCTTGGGCTTGACCCCGAGGCGCGCCGGCTGCTAATTGGTCCGTCTGGCGTCTAACTGCTTCTCCGATTGGGCGGGGTCGACCTCCGGTGACCTGGCGATTGGCTGATGGCTTCAACATGTGACCCAGGAAACGTGAGCCGTTGCCGCGGTTCCCTGACCCCACCTCAAGGTTGACTTGTTTCTGGAAGTCAGCGCTGAAAGGTCCCGGTGGTGAAAGCTGATTGGCTGGTGCGGTTTTTCAATGCTTTCGCTGTGGTTGCCTCTGGGTGTGAGGGCTGAGCTATTAAACATGCACACGAGCACGTAAACACACACAAAGCCACTCTCACACGGGGTCGTGTCTTACACAACTTACCACACAGGCTTTCAAACAGGGGCAGGAGTTGAAAGTAATTGTAAATCTGAGTAATATGAGGGAAAGATGGTGAGGAGTCTGGTAAACAGATGGTGCACCACATACACCGTAAGGCTGCTTCATCTGCCTGATGGGAAGAATTAACATTCTCAACATCACACACTGCTATAAACACACAACGGTACAAAGTGACAATCGATAAATGCTCATAGTTGTCGTTGATCTGTCAACATGAGGAAAATCTATCAGAAAAAGCCTTGAAGAAGTAGTTATTTTATCTTTAGCTGTGCAGATGCAAATGGAGATGATACGAGTTTGAAGTTAGCAGGAAAAAAAAAGAGCGAAATAAAGAGAGCTGGACTTTTAAAAGCATATTTTAAAGAAGCGAGCCGCTCACAGGTGGATCCCACACTGAGAGTCACCGAGGAGACGAGCTCCACAGAAAGAGATCTCATCTCATAAGGGAAGAATGAAGCAATAATTCAGTGGTATTGAACCGCTGGCTGGCCAGAGAATCGATACCAGCACACCTCCTCTTCTCCTCCTCCTTGTACTTGTTCTTCTGCTTTTCCATCAGCCTTCTCTGTCCTTTCACCCACCCAGCTTCAGCCTTTGCTTCCTTTCTCCCTTTTTTTGCCTCATTTGCACGTTTATTTCTTCACTCCCTAAAGATGGCGGCCGAACATTATTGTGCAATAAATGCTCACAACAATTCCTGGATGTGCTGCTTTCATGCTTTCATGCTTTCTCGCCACATCCCCCTCTTCTTTTCTTCCGTCTCCTTCCTCTGTGCACATTTTATTGTGAAACAGGAGTGGATAGCCTGTCCTCATGAAACTTCAATGAGTATTGATCCGATGGCAACTCTGGCCTCTGAGGGGAAGAACAAGGCTGGAGGAGGAGTGATGGAAGAGCGGATGGATGGGTGAAAGTGGCAGAAGGTGTAGTTAAGGAGGAGGAGGAAGGAGATGAAGCAGAAGACAGGGAGGCAGGAGGTAAAGCAGAGCCGGAGGGATTCATGCTGAGATGGTTTCAGGGCCAGCAGGGAGGCAGAATTTGCTGAGATGAAACAGGTTCGAGCCTTGGTGTCTTCCCTCAGCTGAGACCGCGCCTTTACAGCGTTTCACGGATACTTTTATGCTTTTTAAAGAAGTATAATTGACTCTGTATTACTGTGAAGCTCATTTATTTGCTCGTTCTTCATTGGTCCCAGCTTGTAAAAGCAAGCAGTCGTCATTAAAAGCCGTGTTTTGTGGGTTCTGGTGTCGTGCCGGTACCACCGATGCCTTTTGGAGCTGAAGTGTAATCAGTTCCAATCAGCAACAACTGCTGCTCTAATACTCCTTCTGTCTCTGGTGTGGGGAACCTGATCTTTTTGTCTCCGATAGCACAGTTTTAAATGAATGTCCCATTAATAAAGAGACGGTTTGGATGAGACTTTAGGCCTAAGACTTTAAACCCGCTCTAAATCACCTTGTAATGTGTGTGTGAGAGTGTGTTATATTAGTGTTGGCATCAGTTAAACGTCTCCAGAGACGCGTGGATCTGACACTGGCAGTTGATTCTGACAGTTGATATCCCGCCGACTGTTAGGCAGCTGTTTTTGTAATTTTTGTTTTTCTCAACCATGACTGAGTTTTTTCTGACTTTCTTTCCCTTTTTTTTTTTGAGCACTCGCTCTCATCCCCTCGCCGTTCTCCTCACACCTGAATTTCATTTCTTTAGTCTTTCACAATCAATAAAAAGCTCAAATTCAGAGCCAGATGTCCTACAAATCAGCTGAGAATGTCTCTCAGGTGAAATTCCTCGGTTCATTTTGTTATAAAGTCAGTCAAACAGCCTGTTAAAGAGGAGGGAAATACAACATTTCATTTGGCTTTTGGGTGCTCCTTACATAAAGGTGCATTAAATCTGAGAGAAAAGATTCATTTTGAACAATCCAGTTACGTCTATATTTGTTTTATTAAAGTGAAAATGTCTCCTATAAAGCGGCTTACTGAGACAGCGTCATTTCACCTGAAATTAAGTGAAATTATTCAGCTCAACAGGACCAGATCATCAGCAAAGATGACCGAACTAGTTGTAAAATGAAAATGGATTCGATCTGCAGTTTTTTTTGTTGTAAATGCCTCTTTGTGTCATGTTTTCTTTTGCTGCCCAGCCCTGCAGCCCAAGGCTACTCAGTCATTATCATATTATTACCACATACAAATCGTAAAAATCCTAATGTGTCCAGAAAGTTTCCTCGGAGCAGAAGGAGATGTTGTCCATGACAGCTTAACATCTGGACTTTTTGCAGCTCACAATTTATGAGTTATGTTGCTAACAAATTAAGTAGTTTAGGACATAACAGAAACCAGAAACTTGGGTGTGATGTGATAACAAAACACACACACACACACACACTCTTACAAAACAACAGAGGACGCTCAGCTGCAAGTAATTTATCAGTTCTGGACGTGGAAAGTACCAGACATCATCGCTGCAGCTGCACACTTACATACCCTGAGCTCCCCACACCTACATCTATTCATCCAGCATAACTTTCCACCTCTTCATAATGCACACATACAGCAACTTAAAGGGTTCAGCAGACATGCACGAAACCCTCTGATTGACGGGGCTCGTCTTGATTGACGTATTGATTGGATAAAGACTGTGGAGGAGTGTGATTGGAGTGAGAAAGAAAGAGTTCTTTCAAGCCTTTTAAGTGATATTTGTATTAGCATTCAAATGCTTTGGATGCCATTAGCTACTCCACCGGGGCTGTCAGCATCTGCAGATTTGCATTAAAGGGGAACTCCGGTGTTTTTAAACCTTATTTCTGGCATGAAATACGTTCATCTGCTCACCGAGAACAGTTTGGTGAAAGTCGGCGTCCTTCTGAAGATATTTAGATAACTGGAGATCCATATAACGGAGAGAACGGGGCTTAGAGGATGCAGCCTCTAAATAAGGCATTATCTGTCTTTATTTCACCAATACTTTAAGAAGAATGAATGAATGAACGTGTGCTATAGCTCTGTTAGCTCATAGCTCTGTTAGCTCATAGCTGCTGTTAGCTCATAGCTCTGTTAGCTCATAGCTGCTGTTAGCTCATAGCTGCTGTTAGCTCATAGCTCTGTTAGCTCATAGCTCTGTTAGCTCATAGCTGCTGTGTTGTTGTTATTAGACATTATTGTTGACATTAATTATTGTTGTTGGACACATGGCTGCAGCACAGTTTATTCACTCCGGTAAGAACGTCCATCTTACTCAAAGTCTTACTATCAGCAGCAAACTCTGTGTGAAGTTAGCCGACTGTCACAGAGCACGGAGTGAATAAACTGTGCTGCAGGGGGGCGTGTGGATGAAGTGGTCCCAGTAGAGTGCCTGTGTAGAAATCCCTCCGTTAGCTCTCCTATAGCTGCAAGTAGCCACATAACAGCAGCTATGAGCTAACAGCAGCTATGAGCTAACAGAGCTATAGCACACGTTCATTCATTCATTCTTCTTAAAGTGTTGGTGAAATAAAGACAGATAATGTATTTCATGCCAGAAATAAGGTCCAGGTTTAAAAATACCGGAGTTCCCCTTTAAATCGCATGCTTTCAGTGCAGCTGGAACACATAGAAACAGCTCAGTTTCTCCCATAAATCTTCATTTTCTTTAAATCATATTTAAAGATGTCAAAAGGTTTTAGCGGACCAGATTTTTACTTCAGTCGCTGTCATTTGATGCAAAATCTTTCTGTGTAAAGTCTCACAATGGATTCAAGAATCCAAAAGGTTTCAAGTAAAAACGTTGATACCTCAGAGCACTTTGGAATATGAAATATTCTCCATCCTTGACTTGTCTTTTAATCTAAATGATTTAATCCTTATTAAATAACATCTACATAACATACAAACCTGTTTTTCTTGTCTTTGCACTCGTCCAGCAGACCAGATACGACCAAATCTAAAGTCGTTTGATCGTAAATGGCTTATTTTCCCCATGAGTACGTTTTGCAAAAATTCTCAATTTCAATAAAGTACCATCATGAAATGAAGTTTAAACTTCACAAGAACTGGTTCAAAGTTCAGGTCACACACTGAAATAAAGTTCTGAATCCCCAAATGAACTCGTTCACATTAACTTCTGCCTTTCTTCTGGATTCTCCTCCTTATGTTGTGAAGGACTGAAGCACAGCCAGCTGAGCAGATCCATGCATCTGTTTCAGAACCATCAAGATACTCAAGTTCAGAAGTAGGATTTGAAAAAATATTTTCATTGCAAAATGTATTTTTCAATCACTGTCAAACACTGATAAAAGCAAAGCAGGCAGCAGGCCCAGTGACAAACGCTTCAGATAACAGTCACTGAGGCTAACTTCAGCAGCAGGTAAAGAGAAATAAAATGCCTCATAGGTCTAAGATCAAGATAAAGTCCCAGCTAGTGGCACCGAGCAGACGCTGAAACAACAGAGTTTATTAAAGAAGGTGGAGTTAGGAGCCAGAGGGATGGTCCAGGAGAACAGGCGTCTCTGAGAGGGACACCATTAGTAGTGTGAGATTTTATCCAGATAATGATCAGCTTTGCTCTTACAGAGTCCAGGGGGGTGTCCTGGCACTACTTGATATTGCAAAGTGATCCTCACTCAAATGAACACCATTAACAACGATATTAGTTAATTATGCAGCATGTAAGACTGGAACCGAGCTTTGAAATGAGCTTTAAGACTGTTCTGATGGCACCACGAAGGATGGGAACCCCCCAGATCTTTGGTTTAGGGTTGTGTGAGGCTCTAAGAGGAAGTGGATCACAGACATGTTCTGTTGAATGTAAATCCTGCAGGAATGTCACAGAGTTTCCTAAATGCTTGAGTAGTCATCGTGAGTCAGCCCTGTTTTTCCCCACGAGTCAGTCAGATTGCCTTTGACCATAAAATAGGTTAAGGATGGAAAAACAAAACAGAGGTTTCTAAAAACAGCAGATGGTGGAAATAGTGGAGGGCTGAGAGAAAATCGTATATTTATTCTGGCTAAATGAATAAGTTACAACATCCTTTTTATGACAGGAAGCAACTAAGATTGTGGAAAAGGTCTTTAAGTAGTTCCAGTATTTCTTCTGCAGTGAATCATGAGGCTCCTTGAAAGAAGTTGCATGTTAATCCACCGGGAATCGACCCTTCGGTTCCCTCCAAGTCATCTTCAGCTCCACCGAGTCTCTGACTTTGCATTCAGCATCACACCAAGTTTGCAACTACTGGACTTAATGAGTCATTTGGCGTTTAAAGAGTCTAATATTTATCTTTCTGGAGTGGAAGCCGGGTCAGAGATATAAGAACAGTGAATACTGGACTTAGTTGGATCTTATTAAAGTTAAATTTTGTAATTAAACAGAATTATAGCTTAATTCTTCCTTATTTTTCTCCTTCTGCAGCATTGAACGAACCAACCATCGACTACGGCTTTCAGAGGCTTCAGAAGGTCATCCCTCGGCATCCTGGGGACCCTGAGAGGCTGCCAAAGGTACCACAATCCTTCATTTCTTGCAGGATTAACTGATGCCTACACTTAAGACTTGAGAAGCATCCTGAAGATTAAACGTCTTCGTTTCGCTCTGCTATGGAAGAATAAACCCACAGATACAGCCACATATGAGCAGTTTATTACCAGTGTTTCCTGTTACTTCTCTAAGCAGAATATGTCTGATTTTAGCCCCCTGTGAGCTTTGTAAAGCACCCATTTACAGGCTGAGAGTTCCAGTCATATGTGATTATTTGCTAATCAGCTGGAGATCGAGTCGAGCATCTGAGAGATCAGCAGATGTGAGCAATTAGCCCCGAACGGCGCGCTGTGAGCTTTGATATCAAACCTCGTCTTCTTGATCCGAACATGCAGGAGGACGTTGGGAGATGGTCTGAATCTGCGCATGTGGGGGGGGGCGGAGTCACGGCCATGGAAACAGCTGCTGTTGACTGGCTCTGATTTCGCGCTGGACTGAGTCCAGGATTGGCTGGTTGTGGTGTGACATCATGAAAGAATTGGGCGCTGCTCATGATGTGATGATGTTGTGATGTCAGCGCTGCCTTTGCCGACACCCTGAACCCTGCACATATGTTAGCAATTGCCTGTAATGTGCATCATCTACTGTGGGAACGTGTGCAGCAAGCCTCCCACCTAAAATATGGGTGAAGTCATTATATTTTCTGGTAATATAAAGCAATAATTACCCGATTTTACTCTAAAATCCAGTATAAAACCTACAGTCACCTTTGGAAACAGAATATTTGAATGATAAGCAAACATCTGATTAAGGTAGCAGATTCCTTATTTAATTTCTGAGAAAGTCACACAAATTAATGTTTGGGTTTCGGTGGGTAGCAACGGCAACTTATTAGCTTCAGATAAAGTAAGAAAGGGTTAGTTTCGATGATTTCAGAGCTCACAGTTAACACTTCGAGTGTTCTGTGGAAATCCTGGAAACTGAGTCCAAAGCAGGAGTGTCACTGAGGCTCTTTAGCTTTAAGAAACCTTTTTATTAGCAGCCTTTCCCTGTATTCTTAGTGTTTCTGAACAATGCATTTAGCCCAAGTTGCACTGCACCAACTGCAATATTCAGACTTGCATTACTTGCCTTTTGCCTCGGTTTAAAGCTGTGAAACGACTCAGTTACATTAAAGTTATTGAGACATTTATTCATGAAATGTGAAACGGATTACAAATTGAAATGGTTTCGCAGTATAAATAAGATAAATAAGCAACATTTAATGTTAAATAGCAGAATAAACTGGGACATATCAAACAGAAAAATCTAAAATGAACACCACCTGTTCCACGAGGACACTGAAGGCAGCACGTTGTGTCGCAGTGACACTGAACACATCGTCTGGTTCCTGGAACTGTGTGTGTCTCCCTCTGATTTCCTTATTTCAACAGTGAAAACATGCTTTCAGTGAGGTGGAGCCACACCTTGAGCTAATTCCACTGAACACCCTGCCGCTGGCTGACTTTAAACAACAACAATGATCAGGACTCGCCGTGTATTCGACCCGATTCGGTTGTTCCTGGGAGCTGTTGGCTCCGACTGCTCCAGCTGACACACCACATATAAATATATATTCATTTTGACTGATTGCTCCCTCTGGGTCCTGTTTTCAGCCCTATTTCTAAAACCAAATCCAAGCTCTTCCGTGTATCCAAGTCTGACCACAGAGCCGTACTCAGGTTCCTCCCTCACTCCAAATGTTCCTTTTTCCCACAGCCGTCCTGTTTGGCAAATCCAGCAAAAACTAGGCACAATGCAATGAATTTAGAATATTTTCCACAGATTAATTCAGCCACTGTGTATCTGAGTATGACCTTATTTGGGTAAAGATGATCAGAAATGCTGTTAACACGGCAGCATCTTATTCAGAAGAAGCTTTGTGGTCAGGTTTGTGCCAAAGTTTGTGCCAATAATTGCTTTTTATGTTGCTCTGAACCCATCTTTGTAATCCAGAAAGATCTGGCAGCAACATTTTCTGTTACACAGACAAAGAAGAACCATAAAACATTAGATTGACACTCTGAGGTTCCACCTGACTAAGATCTAGGCTCAGTTATTTATGCAGATGATTTGATCTGGTCCAACGGGTCAGATGTGCATCTCCAACACGATTAACTTGAACTGAAATACTACATTTGTATTAATCAATCCCAGTTTAAGCGGTTTAAAATTGGCAAATTTATCCAAGAAAAATGATAAAAAGGTTTTATTTTGTGTTGTCAGGTGAAATAAACCAATTGAGCACATTAATGGTGCTAAAGTGACCCATAAATACCTCCAGAACCACATCTCATCCGACCCAGATCCAGCATAAATGTTCTTTTAAAGGCAACAAATACCTTTTCAATTGTTTTTTTTTTTATTTATTATCAGTAACATGATGTCACTCAAGCAGTTTCCAGGAAAAGCTTCAATGAGAAATGCAACCAGAGTAGCTCCTGCAGATGCATTGATCAGGTATCAGATTCAACCAATGGCTGACCAGCCGAACACGGTGTAACTTTCTTTCTTCTTCATGAGCTTCACACCAACTTCTGGGGAAGATGAAGAAAAGGAATATGTCCTTTTTTTTGCACGGGAAATCAATAAATCCTACTTTATTGCTGCAATTCATCCCATTTTATCTCTCAGATATGTAAGGAGATGAGGAATCTCCAAGCATCTTCAGCCTGGTTTGCATTTTCCAGACAGCTCTTTTATCCAAATTACAGGCAGCTTTTGAACTGAGGATTTCTCTGAATGCAGCAGATCTGTTTTTGCTTTGTGTGAGGAGGCTGTAACGTGCTTCTCTTGGCTGAGGGTTGATCAGTCGATGTATCGAAGGTATCTGGGTTAGCTGGCAGCTCTGAGCAGAGCACAGACAGACGGGGAAGTGGAGTGTGTGAGAGGATTACAGTGGACAGCCCATTCAATAATTGCTCAGTGAACATTCGGGGGATTTTATTGGCCACACACTGCCAGTTTGTGTCACTGTGATCTCCTCAGCATCCATCCATATGTGCACATATATGGTTACCGTGACGACGTATGTGCGCAGCCCAGACCTGCTCAGACACACCGAATATATGAGGACCTTTGCAGGGCTTCTTTGCTTTTTCTGAAGCCACAAGAATCTTGACCCTCGCAGCAAATATTCCCAAACTGAATATGTTAAATAATCAAGTTTGAAATTTGGCTGTAAAAGTGATCTTTTGCTTATCTGGTGTGTGGGCGAGAGGCAGCCAGGGTGGCTCTTTGGAAACCAATCGCTGCCCTTTGACCTCCTGACTGCTGCAGAAAACCTTTGGGGGGGGGGGGCTGCTCTAAAATGCTAAATGCTATTTTGGTTTTTAGCTAGTCTGAAACAAGAAAAGACGAATTAAATTAGCAGGTTTTAGCTGATAAATGGAAAATAGATTCTTTAAATTCTGCATAAATTCTACAGCTTTACATACAAGGCCGTAGTAAATCAAATCATCTGATCCAGCTTCAGAAGAACAACAACATGTGACATATTACCAGCTCATAATAACATAGGCAGTGTTTAGAAAACTAAGTACACCCTGACCGTTTCCATAGTAATTAAGATGCTAAGTAGCAACCAGGTGCTACTGATATAATACAGTCGACTAATTCAGTTTCCAGCTTTGTTCTTAACACAATGCCAAGGAGGAAACACCTCACTGACTGTTGCTGCTTATCAATCTGGGAAAGGTTATAAAGTCATTTCCAAACCATCATTCTGCAGAGACAAATATGATTAAAAAGTTAAGAAAACAGCACAATTCAAAGTGAAATGCTCAGAGAAACTTAATCAGGTTTGGGCTGCAGGAGAAAGCCTCTTCTCTTAGCCAAGAGCTACATCTCAGACTCTCCAGGCCTCAGTTAGCATGTTAAAGGTTAAAGGTCACCCCAAGGTGAAGAAGCCCAGAGCTACATCTCAGACTCTACAGGCCTCAGTTAGCATGTTAAAGGTTAAAGGTCACCCCAAGGTGAAAAAGCCCAGAGCTACATCTCAGACTCTACAGGCCTCAGTTAGCATGTTAAAGGTTAAAGGTCACCCCAAGGTGAAAAAGCCAAGAGCTACATCTCAGACTCCACAGGCCTCAGTTAGCATGTTAAAGGTTAAAGGTCACCCCAAGGTGAAGAAGCCCAGAGCTACATCTCAGACTCTCCAGGCCTCAGTTAGCATGTTAAAGGTTAAAGGTCACCCCAAGGTGAAAAAGCCCAGAGCTACATCTCAGACTCTACAGGCCTCAGTTAGCATGTTAAAGGTCAAAGGTCATGACAGCAAAGTTAGAAAAAGACTGAACGAGGATGGCTTGTTTGGAAGGGCTGCAGGAGAAAGCCTCTTCTCTCTAAAAAGAACATGGCAGCACAGCTTAGGTTTGCAAAGCTGCATCTGAACAAAGCTCAAGACTTCTGGAACAATGTCCTTTGGACAGACCAGAGCAAAGTGGAGATGTTTGGTCCTAATGCACAGCAGCACGTTTGGAGGAAACCAAACACAGCATATCAGCACAAACACCTCACACCAGCTGTCAAGCACGGTGGTGGAGGGCTGATGATCTGGGCTGGTTCTGCAGCCACAGGACCTGGGCACCTTGCAGTCATTGAGTCCACCATGAACTCCTCTGGATACCAAAGTATTCTAGAGTCAGATGTGAGGCCATCTGTCCCACAGCTAAAGCTGGGCTGAAACTGGCTCATCAACAGGACAAAGATCCCAAACACAGCAGCAGATCTACAGCAGAATGTGGGAAAAAGAACAGAATCAAGGTGTTGCAACGGTCCAGTCAGAGTCCAGACCTCAGCCTGACTGAGATGCTGTGGTGGGACCTTAAGAGAGCTGTGCAGAAACCAAAGCTGCAAACCTCAATGAGCTGAAGCAGCGCTGGAGAGAAGAGGGCCGAGATTCCTCCAGAACCATGAGAGAGACTGATAACGTCCCACAGGAAACCATCACTGCAGCTCACTGCTGCTGAAGCTGCTGGATCAGGGGTTCACTTAGTTTATCACTCACTGCTGCTGAAGCTGCTGGATCAGGGGTTCACTTAGTTTTACACTCACTGCTGCTGAAGCTGCTGGATCAGGGGTTCACTTAGTTTTACACTCACTGCTGCTGAAGCTGCTGGATCAGGGGTTCACTTAGTTTTAAACTCACTGCTGCTGAAGCTGCTGGATCAGGGGTTCACTTAGTTTTAAACTCACTGCTGCTGAAGCTGCTGGATCAGGGGTTCACTTAGTTTTACACTCACTGCTGCTGAAGCTGCTGGATCAGGGGTTCACTTAGTTTTACACTCACTGCTGCTGAAGCTGCTGGATCAGGGGTTCACTTAGTTTTACACTCACTGCTGCTGAAGCTGCTGGATCAGGGGTTCACTTAGTTTTACTCACTGCTGCTGAAGCTGCTGGATCAGGGGTTCACTTAGTTTTACTCACTGCTGCTGAAGCTGCTGGATCAGGGGTTCACTTAGTTTTACACTCACTGCTGCTGAAGCTGCTGGATCAGGGGTTCACTTAGTTTTACACTCACTGCTGCTGAAGCTGCTGGATCAGGGGTTCACTTAGTTTATCACTCACTGCTGCTGAAGCTGCTGGATCAGGGGTTCACTTAGTTTTACACACTGCTGCTGGAGCTGCTGGATCAGGGGTTCACTTAGTTTTACACTCACTGCTGCTGAAGCTGCTGGATCAGGGGTTCACTTAGTTTATCACTCACTGCTGCTGAAGCTGCTGGATCAGGGGTTCACTTAGTTTTACACTCACTGCTGCTGAAGCTGCTGGATCAGGGGTTCACTTAGTTTTACACTCACTGCTGCTGAAGCTGCTGGATCAGGGGTTCACTTAGTTTTAAACTCACTGCTGCTGAAGCTGCTGGATCAGGGGTTCACTTAGTTTTAAACTCACTGCTGCTGAAGCTGCTGGATCAGGGGTTCACTTAGTTTTACACTCACTGCTGCTGAAGCTGCTGGATCAGGGGTTCACTTAGTTTTACACTCACTGCTGCTGAAGCTGCTGGATCAGGGGTTCACTTAGTTTTACACTCACTGCTGCTGAAGCTGCTGGATCAGGGGTTCACTTAGTTTTACTCACTGCTGCTGAAGCTGCTGGATCAGGGGTTCACTTAGTTTTACTCACTGCTGCTGAAGCTGCTGGATCAGGGGTTCACTTAGTTTTACACTCACTGCTGCTGAAGCTGCTGGATCAGGGGTTCACTTAGTTTTACACTCACTGCTGCTGAAGCTGCTGGATCAGGGGTTCACTTAGTTTATCACTCACTGCTGCTGAAGCTGCTGGATCAGGGGTTCACTTAGTTTTACACACTGCTGCTGGAGCTGCTGGATCAGGGGTTCACTTAGTTTATCACTCACTGCTGCTGAAGCTGCTGGATCAGGGGTTCACTTAGTTTTACACTCACTGCTGCTGAAGCTGCTGGATCAGGAGTTCATTTAGTTTTATGTGCTTCTATTCATCTCTGGCTTCACTTACTTCATTCTCAGACCTGATAATGAGTTTATCTCGTTTTATTTAGTCCTGCTAAATAAAAAGGACAGACTTTCTTTTTCACTTGACTGGACAAGGATCGTCAGTTTTACTTCTAAGTGTCTGATTTGACCCGATAGAGTTGAGGCTCTGGGAACTGGACGTCCAGGATGGAACCCGCGTATATTACCCTCAAAAGACTGGTGACTCGATCTGATGACGCACTCAGCTGACTGAGCTATGCAAGTCGCATTGATGATGTCATGCATTACTGAGGTCATGTAGCAGCATGAGTAATCCTGCTGATGAATGAGCCCAGTATATGAAACTATCCCCTTAATGTGTGTCAGACTGATATACGGCAAATTTAACTCGCCACCAAAGAGAAAAGACAACATCTGGCCTTGTTTAAGCTCAGTTTAAGCTAACTTTTAATTGAATTAACTGGATTATGATTGAATGACAATGAATTGGCTTGAATTGGGCTGCATCTTAAATAAAATCCAACACCCCAAAATGACCCAAACACACACAGCGCTGCTTCTTGATGAGTGTGCGGCGTAAGTTTATCGCGCTGTGAGCCCACATGACATCATCTCGCTGCGAGGCGTGACCCTGCATGTACGGCATCCCTAATGGCACATTAGAGGCGGATCAGGCAGCTAATGTGCCAGCATTAGGGAGGAATAAGTCATCTCTGAGCTGGCCTGGCACACGCACATTACACATGTGACCCCCACACATCCTAATGCACCCAGCATGTGTGAGTGTGGATATAATGTATGGTTATCATATTAGCAGAGCTCATAACTCAGAGCGTAAAAGCACCTCGACAACTCGGCTCGTTCTTTCTCCCAGATGTGTCTTTTCTTTCACTCTCCTCCTGCTTTTCAGTCAGATACTCTCTGTTTCTGTTTCTGTGTTTATCAGACGCTTTTATCCAAAGCGACTTACAAATGAAGATATAACAGCTGTATTAAAAGCTAACAATAAGCTAACAATAAGCTAACAATAAGCTAACAATAAGCTAACAATAAGCTAACAATAAGCTACATAGAAGGAACCCAGGAGTCCGACTCTGTCAGAGGGGACAGAGACCATCTGCAGAGGTTTCACAGGCTGGAGACCAGTTAGGAAACCAGTTAGGAGACCAGTTAGGAAACCAGTTAGGAGACCAGTTAGGAGACCAGTTAGGAGACCAGTTAGGAAATCAGTTAGGAGACCAGTTAGGAAACCAGTTAGGAAACCAGTTAGGAAACCAGTTAGGAGACCAGTTAGGAAACCAGTTAGGAGACCAGTTAGGAAACCAGTTAGGAGACCAGTTAGGAGACCAGTTAGGAAACCAGTTAGGAAATCAGTTAGGAGACCAGTTAGGAAACCAGTTAGGAGACCAGTTAGGAGACCAGTTAGGAGACCAGTTAGGAAACCAGTTAGGAGAGCAGTTAGGAGACCAGTTAGGAGACCAGTTAGGAAACCAGTTAGGAGACCAGTTAGGAAACCAGTTAGGAAATCAGTTAGGAGACCAGTTAGGACACCAGTTAGGAAACCAGTTAGGAGACCAGTTAGGAGACCAGTTAGGAGACCAGTTAGGAAACCAGTTAGGAGACCAGTTAGGAGACCAGTTAGGAAACCAGTTAGGAGACCAGTTAGGAAACCAGTTAGGAAACCAGTTAGGAGAGCAGTTAGGAAACCAGTTAGGAAATCAGTTAGGAAACCAGTTAGGAAACCAGTTAGGAGACCAGTTAGGAGACCAGTTAGGAGACCAGTTAGGAAACCAGTTAGGAGACCAGTTAGGAAACCAGTTAGGAAACCAGTTAGGAGAGCAGTTAGGAAACCAGTTAGGAGACCAGTTAGGAGACCAGTTAGGAAACCAGTTAGGAGACCAGTTAGGAAACCAGTTAGGAAACCAGTTAGGAGAGCAGTTAGGAAACCAGTTAGGAGACCAGTTAGGAGAGCAGTTAGGAGACCAGTTAGGAGACCAGTTAGGAGACCAGTTAGGAGACCAGTTAGGAAACCAGTTAGGAGACCAGTTAGGAGACCAGTTAGGAAACCAGTTAGGAGAGCAGTTAGGAGACCAGTTAGGAGACCAGTTAGGAGACCAGTTAGGAGAGCAGTTAGGAAACCAGTTAGGAGACCAGTTAGGAGACCAGTTAGGAAACCAGTTAGGAGACCAGTTAGGAGAGCAGTTAGGAGAGCAGTTAGGAAACCAGTTAGGAAACCAGTTATGAGACCAGTTAGGAGAGCAGTTAGGAAACCAGTTAGGAGACCAGTTAGGAGACCAGTTAGGAGACCAGTTAGGAAACCAGTTAGGAAACCAGTTAGGAGAGCAGTTAGGAAACCAGTTAGGAAACCAGTTAGGAAACCAGTTAGGAGACCAGTTAGGAGAGCAGTTAGGAAACCAGTTAGGAGACCAGTTAGGAGACCAGTTAGGAGAGCAGTTAGGAAATCAGTTAGGAAACCAGTTAGGAAACCAGTTAGTAATGCAAAGCGGCTGAACGAGCAGCCGAACCTTTGTCTTTATATCAGTATAAATACAGGCAAAAGATGAGGTGCCATTAGTCTTCTTAATAAAGAAGGAAGCAGTCTGACTTGCTTTGTAGTTTCCATATAGATCCACATGCGAGAGATTAATTAGATTATATGTCAGTGCACCGAAAGACAAAAACAGACAAAGTCAAAGTGCATCGATTGCAGCAGTCAGAGGATTTAAAGTGATGTCGCAGTACCTGATAATGATGATGTTACCATAAGATCATCTTTCCTTCCCGTTTATCAGCTACTGGCCTTACTGGAACCACTTCAACACTCAGGATCGAGTTTCCGTGTGAGTGTCTCAGCTCACCAGTCTAATAATGAGAGGTTAACACACAGCCAGCCTGATAATGTGTAAAAGATTGGATTCAGCTTGGTTGACAGGCTTTGTGACCTTTCATATCCTGAAGCACACACACAGTGTGTCCTTAAGTATGCGTAAGAGTCATTTTCTCTGTGAAAACGACAACATTAACTGTTAGACAAGACACCTTAGACCCCGGGGTGAACTCCCAGAGAGGAGAAGCAATAAAGAAGCTGCAGAGAAGGGGGAGAGCAGAGGGTTTAGTGGGTCAGAACCAATCATTTCACTGCAAAACGGTACAAAGAAGTGGGAGAGAAGAAGAAGAAAAGGCCGTTTTTATGTCAGGATGGAGATCCACAGTGGGTCCAGTCCTTGTTGTTGGCATTTGTTCTCCAGATGAAACCAAAGAGAGGCTGATAGGAACAGCAGTGCTCAGGTTTAATTTTAAATACCTGTCACTTGAAGATGTCATTAAGAAGCATAAAAGCACTTGAGCTGACAGCAGATAATCTGCCTTTTAAAGAAGTGAAGAGCAATTTGTTTATCATGAAGAGATGGTTGATGGCTCGCTGATGGGAGAAGAAGAAGAAGGAGAGGGGGGTGTGTCTTTTTATATAACTTTAAAAGAACATTTGACTTATAATCTCTGCTTCCTTTCTTTCCTTTCTTCTCAGGAGGTTATTCTGAAGAGAGCTGCAGACCTGGTGGAAGCCCTCTACGGCTTGCCTCATAACAACCAGGTAGAAAGCTAAAGCTAACACTCAGACCCGGATCAACAAGCTAAAGCTAACACTCAGACCCGAATCAACAAGCTAAAGCTAACACTCAGACCCCAATCAACAAGCTAAAGATAACACTCAGACCCGGATCAACAAGCTAAAGCTAACACTCAGACCCGGATCAACAAGCTAAAGCTAACACTCAGACCCGAATCAACAAGCTAAAGCTAACACTCAGACCCGGATCAACAAGCTAAAGCTAACACTTAGACCCGAATCAACAAACTAAAGCTAACACTCAGACCCGAATCAACAAGCTAAAGCTAACACTCAGACCCGGATCAACAAGCTAAAGCTAACACTCAGACCCGGATCAACAAGCTAAAGCTAACACTCAGACCCGGATCAACAAGCTAAAGCTAACACTCAGACCCGAATCAACAAGCTAAAGCTAACACTCAGACCCAGATCAACAAGCTAAAGATAACACTCAGACCCGGATCAACAAGCTAAAGCTAACACTCAGACCCGGATCAACAAGCTAAAGCTAACACTCAGACCCGGATCAACAAGCTAAAGCTAACACTCAGACCCGGATCAACAAGCTAAAGCTAACACTCAGACCCGGATCAACAAGCTAAAACTAACACTCAGACCCGGATCAACAAGCTAAAGCTAACACTCAGACCCGAATCAACAAGCTAAAGCTAACACTCAGACCCGAATCAACAAGCTAAAGCTAACACTCAGACCCGGATCAACAAGCTAAAGCTAACACTCAGACCCGGATCAAAGCCGTTTTATCATGTGACTGAACTGTGAGGAATATAAAAGCAGTGTGATGTATTAAAACAATCCTTGCTGTCCTCTTCCCGCAGGAGATCATCCTGAAACGTGCAGCAGATATCGCAGAAGCTCTCTACAGCGTCCCACGAGGACACAGCCAGCTCTCCGGCTCGTCTCACACCGGCATGATGGGAGTCAATTCCTTCACCGGGCAGCTGTCCGTCAATGTCTCTGAGCCCACTCAGGCCAATCAGGGTGAGATCAGACTCACTTTTAACTGTCATCAAACCGTGAAATAAAATGTAGCGACGAGCTGCAGAGAAATCCAACAATTCCTCAAGAAATCTGACAAATTTTAGAATAAAAGTGGCTTCATCTGTATATGTTTATGTGTTTATCAGACGCTTTTATCCAAAGCGACTTACAAATGAAGATATAACAAGCTATATAAAAAAATAACAATAAACTACATAGAAGGAACCCATATGAACGTGTTGTCATATTTCTTTTTAAGCAGCTTTGTTGAGTTCCTGCATCTGTGGCGTTTGTAGCATCTCCAAAGAGCCTGTTTGCAACACTTTAATCAGCTGTCCTCCTCCTCCTCCTTCTTCTTCTTCTTCGCTGTAATTCCTGCAGGGTTCGTGCGCAGCAGCAGCAGTGTGTCACCTCATGGTTACGTGCCCAGCTCCACACCTCAGCAGACCAGCTACACCTCAGTCACAAGCACCATGAACGGCTATGCTAACAACACCGGCATGACCAACCTTGGAGGCTCGCCTACTTTCCTCAACGGCTCTGCAGCCAACTCGCCTTATGCCAGTGAGTGGATATGTGTCACATGTATAGCTGGCCACAAACTGCACAGTGCATGTGGCTCACTGCATCCCTGCAGTGAGAACCACACACATTTAAAATGTCCACACTCAGGAAACCAGAGCCTCAGATCTGCTAGAGATTCCCCGCGGGGCTTTCTGCAGCAGAGTCTTCCCGGATCAACAAGCTAAAGCTAACACTCAGACCCGAATCAACAAGCTAAAGCTAACACTCAGACCCGGATCAACAAGCTAAAGCTAGCACTCAGACCCGAATCAACAAGCTAAAGCTAACACTCAGACCCGGATCAACAAGCTAAAGCTAACACTCAGACCCGGATCAACAAGCTAAAGCTAACACTCAGACCCGAATCAACAAGCTAAAGCTAACACTCAGACCCGAATCAACAAGCTAAAGCTAACACTCAGACCCGGATCAACAAGCTAAAGCTAACACTCAGACCCGAATCAACAAGCTAAAGCTAACACTCAGACCCGGATCAACAAGCTAAAGCTAACACTCAGACCCGGATCAACAAGCTAAAGCTAACACTCAGACCCGAATCAACAAGCTAAAGCTAACACTCAGACCCGGATCAACAAGCTAAAGCTAACACTCAGACCCGAATCAACAAGCTAAAGCTAACACTCAGACCCGGATCAACAAGCTAAAGCTAACACTCAGACCCAGATCAACAAGCTAAAGCTAACACTCAGACCCGAATCAACAAGCTAAAGCTAACACTCAGACCCAGATCAACAAGCTAAAGCTAACACTCAGACCCAGATCAACAAGCTAAAGCTAACACTCAGACCCGAATCAACAAGCTAAAGCTAACACTCAGACCCAGATCAACAAGCTAAAGCTAACACTCAGACCCGAATCAACAAGCTAAAGCTAACACTCAGACCCGAATCAACAAGCTAAAGCTAACACTCAGACCCGAATCAACAAGCTAAAGCTAACACTCAGACCCGAATCAACAAGCTAAAGCTAACACTCAGACCCAGATCAACAAGCTAAAGCTAACACTCAGACCCAGATCAACAAGCTAAAGCTAACACTCAGACCCAGATCAACAAGCTAAAGCTAACACTCAGACCCGGATCAACAAGCTAAAGCTAACACTCAGACCCGAATCAACAAGCTAAAGCTAACACTCAGACCCGAATCAACAAGCTAAAGCTAACACTCAGACCCCAATCAACAAGCTAAAGCTAACACTCAGACCCGAATCAACAAGCTAAAGCTAACACTCAGACCCGAATCAACAAGCTAAAGCTAACACTCAGACCCGAATCAACAAGCTAAAGCTAACACTCAGACCCAGATCAACGTGGCTCAGAACCACACACATTTAAAATGTCCACACACAGGAAACCAGAGCCTCAGATCTGCTAGAGATTCCCCGCGGGGCTTTCTGCAGCAGAGTCTTCAAAAACAATCAGCAGCACACAGCTCAAAGCTCCATTTTGTCCTCCGTCCATCTAATCCCTGGTTCCCTCGCTGCCTTTTATCTGACAGCGACACCTCCTCTCTTTCTCTTGCTTAATTGCATCTTTCCAGCGAGCAGAAAGGGGGAGAGAGTGGATAAAAGCGAAGATGTGAGACGTATTTGTTTCCTCACTCCTGACAATGAAGGTCTGAAAAGATCTGAACATCCGAGAGGAGAATAAAATGAAGCATCTTTAGATAAAATGCATACGACTGACAAAATTATGGGCACCAATAAACACACATTTAAAATGTGTAATTCCTAAAAAAGAGGCATCAACAAGTCTGAGCTGTTGATCTGAAAGCTCATTTTAAATCTAATCAATATCTTCTTTACCTGTTAGATCATGTGGAAGAGTTTCTTTTCTGAGACTATAAAGCTTTAAAGCTTACATTACATTTTCAGTCTCTCTTCCTTCCTTTTTACCCTTGTTCCCTCTCTCCTAACCACCCTTATCCTTCCAGTTGTTCCATCCAGCCCCACGATGGCCTCCTCCACCTCTCTGCCCTCCAACTGCTCCTCCTCCTCTGGTGTCTTCTCCTTCTCCCCGGCCAACATGGTATCAGCGGCCGTTAAGCAGAAGTCCGCCTTCGCTCCAGTTGTCAGGCCCTCTTCCTCCCCCCCACCCTCCTGCACCAGTGCCAATGGCAACGGACTCCAAGGTAATTTACCAGCCTATCAGAGGAAGGTTTAGGATCTTCTCACTTTTCCTCTTGTTATAATTAAAGTTATAATCCATTATAGTTTCTTTTAGGATCATGTGAGAATTTCTATTGAACACTTTTGGTTCACGACGGCATGCTATTGCACCGATTTAAGGTGCTGAAAATGGTCAGCTGTACATTTTAAATGCATCAGTTAAACACTGGCATGTTAACACTCCTGCTGTGAACATGTGAGCAGCTACGAGGCCGACTGCAGCCTCACCAAAAGCTCACAACCCGCCGCTTCTACTTCTTCTGCTGCCTTTTTTCTGCCTTTTTCCCGCCTTTTTTCTGCCTTTTTTTCTGCCTTTTTCCCGCCTTTTTTCTGCCTTTTTTTCCGCCTTTTTCCCGCCTTTTTTCTGCCTTTTTTCCGCTTTTTTTGCCTTTTTTCTGCCTTTTTCCCGCTTTTTTTTCTGCCTTTTTCCCGCCTTTTTTCTGCCTGTTTTCTGCCTTTTTTCGCCTTTTTTCTGTCTTTTTTCTGCCTTTTTCCTGCCTTTGTTCGGCCTTTTTTCTGCCTTTTTTCCCGCCTTTTTCCCTCCTTTTTTCTGCCTGTTTTCCGCCTTTTTTCTGCCTTTTTTCTGCCTTTTTCCTGCCTTTGTTCCGCCTTTTTTCTGCCTTTTTTCCCGCCTTTTTTCCGCTTTTTTTTGCCTTTTTTCTGCCTTTTTTTCGCCTTTTTTTCTGCCTTTGTTCTGCCTTTTTTCCGCCTTCGGAATCCAGATCTATATTATTAAGCTGCTTACTTATATTTGACTCATTTTTTATTGACTTACTTTTCCAAAATGGGGGGATTTTGTGTGAAATCCGCCTTTTTTTTCAAATTAAGAGCAGAATGAAGTGACGATACTGAGTTCAAACACGATTCATTGCATCCTTATAGAAAAATAAACAATAAAACAGTCAAGTTCATGTATGAAGCGCCTTTAAAACTGCTTTTGATCAGACGCATATGCAAGTACATGTGCAGTTTATCAGCGCCTTTCAGAGGGTGGATTTATTTAAGTGTTTTCATATGACCATCTCACACAATGTGCTTTAAAAGCCCGATCAATCACAGCCCCTCCGCCGTGGAACTCATCACAGAGTCGTGTAAACCAGCATCTGACATCCACGTTTCTTTCCCAGGACATTTTGAACATTTGGCATGCCCAGATTTTATCTGTATCATTTGAAGAAAGCAGAGCTTGTTTGAAACTGTGATGCTGAGCAGAATCTGGACAGAAATGAGCTGTGTGCTGGCATCATGGGTGAGGCTCAACAGGACGGAAAGCGGTGCTGGAAATCTAGTTACCAGCTCCTTTATCTGCGATGTCTGGGCACAAAAATACAAAATAACTGCATTAAATTAAGTAAAAAAGTTCAGGAAATCTCATATTGGGTAAAAAGCCAATAACAGTTTGATAAAAGTGTTGCTTTTGTGACTTTTCAACAGTTACCAACTCCTTTATCTGCGATGTCTGGGCACAAAAATACAAAATAACTGCATTAAATTAGGTAAAAAAGTTCAGGAAACCTCATATTGGGTAAAAAGCCAATAAGAGGTTAATAAAAGTGTTGCTTTTGTGACTTTTCAACAGTTACCAGCTCCTTTATCTGCGATGTCTGGGCACAAAAATACAAAATAACTGCATTAAATTAGGTAAAAAAGTTCAGGAAACCTCATATTGGGTAAAAAGCCAATAACAGTTGAATAAAAGTGTTGCTTTTGTGACTTTTCAACAGTTACCAGCTCCTTTATCTGCGATGTCTGGGCACAAAAATACAAAATAACTGCATTAAATTAGGTAAAAAAGTTCAGGAAGTCATCTGTTTGGTGTTGAATGATCCTTCCATCGACTCATATTGGGTAAAAAGCCAATAACAGTTGAATAAAAGTGTTGCTTTTGTGACTTTTCAACAGTTACCAGCTCCTTTATCTGCGATGTCTGGGCACAAAAATACAAAATAACTGCATTAAATTAGGTAAAAAAGTTCAGGAAATCATCTGTTTGGTGTTGAATGATCCTTCCATCGACTCATATTGGGTAAAAAGCCAATAACAGTTGAATAAAAGTGTTGCTTTTGTGACTTTTCAACAGTTGGATTAATGTTTTTTTCCCTTTTTCTCCCCTCCTCTCTCTTCTAACCTTTTTAATCCTCTGACCTGTCACCCTTTCTTTGCCTTTTCTCTTTCCTCCTTTCCTTTTCTCTCCCAGATCAAACATTTGTGGACTCTAGCAAGTACTCAACAGCCGGCTCTCTACAAGGCCTGGCCTTCACCTGAAGTACGTTCCTCGGCTGCTCTTCTTTCGTCTCGTTATTTGCTGAACTTTGGATAGACTGACTGAATTATCTGCCATGTTTTACATGCTCAGTGTCACTGAAGGATGATTCTGTCACACACCTTTCTCCCCTTCTCCTTTGTTTAAATCGATCTCCATCCTCCATCTTCCTCCACCCCACCTCTCATCTCGTGTTACGGCTCTCGCCGCGCAGTTGCCTGGTAACTCCTCCCTCTGCTCCCATTGGCTGGGAAAAGAGGCAGGAAGTTAGATATTTACAAAGACAAAAACAGACATCTGGCACGGCCAACTTATTTCTCAACATCTCTGACTTTGTTTTGCAGGGTGTGGGGGTGTGGGAACTCACAGCATAGCCTTAAAGTGCAGCTGAAATAATCACACACACACACAGCTGTTCCACTGTCTTATCAGAGTACCTGCCTGATTATCTGATGCCTGTTTATGAGAATCTAACACGAAAAAGTGGAAGATTGACCCCATGCAAGCTGTCATTAAACATCCAGGGAATTGATATTAGTCCACATAATGAGCTCTGCAGCATGGAAACACGGCTGAGTGTGTGTTACTTTGGGCCGACAGCACACGCCATGATGCAATCCGTCACATACAGAGACAGTAAAACAACACCAACTGTTGCTGTGCAGCATCAAATGTTGTGTGACCGGCTTATATGATGCATTTCTGCCTAGTTTTTCTGATTTATTCGCCTATTGATGTCTTTAAAATGTCGCCTCACAGCTGCACAGATGGGAAAACACATTGATGTATTTACGAGGGAATTTTTTTGGCTGTGTTCTAAAAGTTTCTTTTTCCTCCCCCCCTCTCCCCCGTTTCTTCTTCTCTCCCTCTGCACCCGGACAGCAGTGATGGTGGCGCCCATGTAAAGGTGTGAGTGCATAACTGTGTGTATGTGTGTGAGATGAACCAAGCACACTCTCGCCGATCCTGCTGCAGGATTCGGTGAGAGTCAGACTCCGGTCCAGGGATGGAAGCTGCCATCCCGATCTGAAGGAACAAACTCAACTCAGGCCCCTTCGAACACAAAACAACTTCAAGAAAAACACAAGACCAACAAAAGACTGTTTGCGAGAAAAAACAAGTTGTTTAGACTTTGTACACCGTAATGCTTTTATAGGAGAACGGCCACGCCCGCTTTCTGACTCTCCATGGACACGAGAAGTGTATTTATTTTGGAGAGAATCCACTTCCTCCCTTAAGTGATGCATTTGTTTGCCTCTTTGGTTTTTTTGTGCAACAGTTAACGTGTGATAAACATCTTTTAACTGGGGTTTTCTATTTATAATGAAAGAATATAATGTGAAGAAGACCAGATGATGAAGATCCAGCCAACACAGACACTCTCTTTTCACCTCTCTTTGCCAAAAACACACCCTCATCACTCCTCCTCTGCCTTTCCTCGTTCAGCAGAAGGACTAAGATGCTTCCTGCCTCCACCTGATGCTGCAGCTGCTGTATTTTAGCACACCTAATTGAGCCTCCCAAATACAAATTGGACAAAGAAATTGAATTCTTTCAGTCACAGATCCTCCAGTGCCAATTTGAGACAGATTCCACCAAACGTGAGTGTAAAATTGCCATAAATGAGTTTAGTTCCCTGCCAACAGCAGTTCAGTTTGACCCAACAACAGTCCCTGTTACCGCCTCTGTCTTAAAGGACTGCTGCCATTTTGTGTGTTTGTGAGTTTTCTTTTGTTTTAAAGCAGATAAATCCCCTTTTTTTGTTTCTTTGGTTTGCCGTGGTGATGTTTTTGGTGCGGGAAAACTAACCAATGATGTGTCTTACTGCAAAAAATGTCAAGAAGCTGCAGCTGAGTGTCAAAGTTAATCTTTTTAAGCTTTCACACAACATCTGCTCATCTGAGGTGGGACTGTGTTGGCCTGCTTGTGACCCCGGTAACTATGACAACAGCAAAAGAAGAAGGCAATTCAGAAACTCTTCCTTTTTGTTTTAATTTCTCATTAAAGATTGGTTCTAAATGGCTGTTTAAATAACTTCCTGGTTCTGGTTCTGCCAGAGGTTTCTTCCTGGGTCTGGTTCTGCCAGAGGTTTCTTCCTGGTTCTGGTTCTGCCAGAGGTTTCTTCCTGGTTCTGGTTCTGCCAGAGGTTTCTTCCTGTTAAAGGGAGTCGTTCCTTTCCACAGTCCCTCAGGCTCAGGACGGGAGATTGGACTGAAGACAAGTTTCGGTGCCAATCTGTTAGCTTCCTTAGCTAGGATATTGTTTTTGAATTGGCTCCATATGAATTAATTGGATTATTTTGAAATTAATTAATTGGATTTCATTGGATTATGATTACAATGACTTGAATTCCAATTGGCTTGAATTGGACTTTATTATTTAAGTGTTTTGAGGTGACATTTGTTGTAATTTGGCGCTTTATAAATAAATGAATTGAACTGAATTGTTTGGTTAGGTTCAGACACCTGGAAAACACATGGTTCAGGTTATACAGCACAACAGACCAAATTGGAGCTGTTTTTTCTACATTTTGTGGCTAAACAGAAGATGCGCTTCAACAGTTTTCTGATGTCTTTGCTGCATTGTGTGTCACACAGTCGCAGCTAAGTGGCCAGAAATAAATCCTGGAGGAGGGCACAAAGAAAACTAATCACCTTCCCAGTTGAAAGAGTAAATGGACGGATCACGTATCGACAGTATTCATTTCCACAAAGGGCTTCCTCGTGTGGAAACGAAGTAAGAAAACACCCGGTTCTAACGAAATTGAGGGACTTTTTATTGCATTTTGTCATTTGCAATTACCTTTCTACATGTACAAGTTCAAAATAAAAACAAAAGCATGGAAGGAAACACGACTAGAGCTCAGTTTTGAATTCCCTGGTTGTCCAGCAGAGGTTTCCAGGTCTGCACTGCACAAAAATCACCGGACAACAGAACAACTTTGCCTTTTAATCCAGATCCAATTCATCCCCTGAACTCCACAAAGTTATTGTTGTATTCAGGCCTAAACCATCATTTTGTTACGACCTGACAAATGATGCCACCCTACTGATGGATTTCCTGTTTTGATGTTGTTTGATTATCTGATGGTGAACTAACTAACTAAGATATAAGGTGAAACGAGTCCGATATAAGGGGAAACGAGTCAGATATAAGGGGAAACGAGTCAGATATAAGGTGAAACGAGTCAGATATAAGGGGAAACTAGTCACATATAAAGTGAAACGAGTCAGATATAAGGTGAAACGAGTCCGATATAAGGTGAAACGAGTCCGATATAAGGTGAAACGAGTCCGATATAAGGTGAAACGAGTCAGATAATAGGTGAAACGAGTCAGATATAAGGTGAAACGAGTCCGATATAAGGGGAAACGAGTCAGATATAAGGTGAAACGAGTCCGATATAAGGTGAAACGAGTCAGATATAAGGTGAAACGAGTCCGATATAAGGTGAAACGAGTCCGATATAAGGGGAAACGAGTCCGATATAAGGTGAAACGAGTCCGATATAAGGGGAAACGAGTCCGATATAAGGGGAAACTAGTCACATATACAGTGAAACGAGTCAGATATAAGGGGAAACTAGTCACATATAAAGTGAAACGAGTCAGATATAAGGTGAAACGAGTCAGATATAAGGTGAAATGAGTCCGATATCAGGGGAAATGAGTCAGATATAAGGTGAAACGAGTCCAATATAAGGTGAAATGAGTCCGATATCAGGGGAAACTAGTCACATATAAAGTGAAACGAGTCAGATATAAGGTGAAACTAGTCACATATACAGTGAAATGAGTCAGATATAAGGTGAAACGAGTCAGATATAAGGTGAAACGAGTCAGATATAAGGTGAAATGAGTCCGATATCAGGGGAAATGAGTCCGATATAAGGGGAAACGAGTCCGATATAAGGTGAAACGAGTCCGATATAAGGTGAAACGAGTCCGATATAAGGGGAAACTAGTCACATATACAGTGAAACGAGTCCGATATAAGGGGAAACTAGTCACATATAAAGTGAAACGAGTCAGATATAAGGTGAAACGAGTCAGATATAAGGTGAAACTAGTCACATATACAGTGAAATGAGTCCGATATAAGGGGAAACTAGTCACATATAAAGTGAAACGAGTCAGATATAAGGTGAAACGAGTCAGATATAAGGTGAAATGAGTCCGATATCAGGGGAAATGAGTCAGATATAAGGTGAAACGAGTCCAATATAAGGTGAAATGAGTCCGATATCAGGGGAAACTAGTCACATATAAAGTGAAACGAGTCAGATATAAGGTGAAACTAGTCACATATACAGTGAAATGAGTCAGATATAAGGTGAAACGAGTCAGATATAAGGTGAAACGAGTCAGATATAAGGTGAAACGAGTCAGATATAAGGTGAAATGAGTCCGATATCAGGGGAAATGAGTCCGATATAAGGGGAAACTAGTCACATATAAGGTGAAACGAGTCAGATATAAGGTGAAACGAGTCAGATATAAGGTGAAACTAGTTCGATATAAGGTGAAACGTATCCGATATAAGGTGAAACGAGTCCGATATAAGGTGAAACGAGTCCGATATAAGGTGAAACGAGTCCGATATAGGGTGAAACGAGTCAGATATAAGGTGAAACGAGTCAGATATAAGGTGAAACGAGTCAGATATAAGGTGAAACGAGTCCGATATAAGGTGAAACGAGTCCGATATAAGGTGAAACGAGTCCGATATAGGGTGAAACGAGTCCGATATAAGTGAAACGAGTCGGATATAAGGTGAAACGAGTCAGATATAAGGGGAAACGAGTCAGATATAAGGTGAAACGAGTCCGATATAAGGTGAAACGAGTCACATATAAGGTGAAAAGAGTCCGATATAAGGTGAAACGAGTCCGATATAAGGTGAAACGAGTCCGATATAAGGTGAAACGAGTCCGATATAGGGTGAAACGAGTCAGATATAAGGTGACACGAGTCAGATATAAGGTGAAACGAGTCAGATATAAGGGGAAACGAGTTCAATATAAGGTGAAACGAGTCACATATAAGGTGAAAAGAGTCCGATATAAGGTGAAACGAGTCCGATATAAGGTGAAACGAGTCCGATATAAGGTGAAACGAGTCCGATATAGGGTGAAACGAGTCAGATATAAGGTGACACGAGTCGGATATAAGGGGAAACGAGTCGGATATAAGGGGAAACGAGTTCAATATAAGGTGAAACGAGTCCGATATAAGGTGAAACGAGTCCGATATAAGGTGAAACGAGTCCGATATAAGGTGAAACGAATCCGATATAAGGGGAAACGAGTCCAATATAAGTCCGATATAAGGGGAAACTAGTCACATATAAAGTGAAACGAGTCAGATATAAGGTGAAACGAGTCCGATATAAGGTGAAACGAATCCGATATAAGGGGAAACGAGTCCGATATAAGTCCGATATAAGGGGAAACTAGTCACATATAAAGTGAAACGAGTCAGATATAAGGTGAAACTAGTCACATATAAAGTGAAACGAGTCAGATATAAGGTGAAACTAGTCACATATAAAGTGAAACGAATCAGATATAAGGTGAAACTAGTCCGATATAAGGCGAAACGAGTCCGATATAAGGGGAAACGAGTCAGATATAAGGTGAAACGAGTCCGATATAAGGTAAAACGAGTCAGATATAAGGCGAAACGAGTCCGATATGAGTCCGATATAAGGGGAAACTAGTCACATATAAAGTGAAACGAGTCAGATATAAGGTGAAACGAGTCGGATATAAGGTGAAACGAGTCAGATAATAGGTGAAACGAGTCGGATATAAGGTGAAACGAGTCCGATATAAGGGGAAACGAGTCAGATATAAGGTGAAACGAGTCCGATATAAGGTGAAACGAGTCAGATATAAGGTGAAACGAGTCAGATATAAGGGGAAACTAGTCACATATAAAGTGAAACGAGTCCGATATAAGGGGAAACGAGTCAGATATAAGGTGAAACGAGTCCGATATAAGGTGAAACGAGTCAGATATGAGGTGAAACGAGTCAGATATAAGGTGAAACGAGTCAGATATGAGGTGAAACGAGTCAGATATAAGGTGAAACGAGTCAGATATAAGGTGAAACGAGTCAGATATAAGGTGAAACGAGTCCGATATAAGGTGAAACGAGTCCGATATAAGGTGAAACGAGTCGGATATAAGGTGAAACGAGTCAGATATAAGGCGAAACGAGTCAGATATAAGGTGAAACGAGTCGGATATAAGGTGAAACGAGTCGGATATAAGGTGAAACGAGTCGGATATAAGGTGAAACGAGTCCGATATAAGGTGAAACGAGTCCGATATAAGGTGAAACGAGTCGGATATAAGGTGAAACGAGTCGGATATAAGGTGAAACGAGTCGGATATAAGGTGAAACGAGTCAGATATGAGGTGAAACGAGTCGGATATAAGGTGAAACGAGTCCGATATAAGGTGAAACGAGTCCGATATAAGGTGAAACGAGTCCGATATAAGGTGAAACGAGTCCGATATAAGGTGAAACGAGTCCGATATAAGGTGAAACGAGTCCGATATAAGGTGAAACGAGTCGGATATAAGGTGAAACGAGTCGGATATAAGGTGAAACGAGTCGGATATAAGGTGAAACGAGTCCGATATAAGGTGAAATGAGTCAGATATAAGGTGAATCGAGTCCGATATAAGGTGAAACGAGTCTTGTCTCCTTCTATTCGGGCACTAAGGATTCTGATGTTGTCACTTACTTTGGATGAAACTTTGGCTCGGCGCTGAATTTACTTGATAAGCAGACATTTTTTGCAGTGCTGGACATTTTTTGCAGTGCTGGACATTTTTTGCAGTGCTGGACATTTTTTGCAGTGCTGGACATTTTTTGCAGTGCTGGACATTTTTTGCAGTGCCATGTCTTAAAACTGCCTGAAGGCTGCCGGTTGGTTGAAAAAGTCCCTGCTCCCCGAGCCCAGCAGTGCGTGCTGCTCAACGGTCTTAATTGAATCATGATGTCAAATCCCTTATTTGAGATGTTTGAGTCTTATTCTACAGCGTTTACGGTCTTTGCTCATCACACATAGTCAGAAGAGGCCGAGTTGCCATATCTGTACCTGCCAGGGTTGATTTAAGCATCATTTTCAGACCTGGAGCAGGGAGCGAAGCCAAAAAAGTCGATACTTCCAAGAGAAAGGTTGTTTCCACTAACAGAAACTATTAGAAGTCGGTTTGATTCACAGCTGTAAAGAAAACCCAACAAGGATCTATGTGGTAAAAATCATTCGTTCTGTCAGAAAAGCCTCAGCGGGGGCCGACGGTCCGTCTCAGTAACCAAAAACTGGGACAAAAGAACGTCTTAAAAATAGAAGAAAGACGTCTAAAACCCTGAAAACGTCTTAAAAAGCCATAGTTCCACTGCTAATTCCAATCAAACTAAGATAAGCCATCTTCTACCTTCTTTCCTCAGATGCAGGGGGACATTTTGCATTTTGCTGCATCATTCTTGCTAAATTCAGCATAATTTCTGTTGCATTATCTAGATGTAGATCTTCTAATTATGTCATTATGATTGTCTTCCATGCAGTGAAGGCTTAAAGCGATGAAGGGAACCTTTCTCCTTTTTGCTCTTGCCCTTTTATATCTTGAGCCACCCGTTTATTTAATCTCAATGAAGGGCCTTGAGACCACGCCTCTGTTTGCAGATACATGTGAGAGTGCCTGTGAGCGTGATTGTGAGAGAAATGTGATGCTTTGAAGCGGGGAGACCTTTTTCTGTTACAGGCTTCATGTGGAAGAACATGTTCAGGAAGGAGTAAACAGCTTTATTGGAGGAAGAAAGATCCAAAGCTCTTATAATATCAGTTATTATGGCTTGTCTGCGTCCAGGAAGGCGTTCACACAACAGTAACCGAAGGGGGGGGGGGGGGCTACAGAGGAGACTACTGTATTATTTTGAATTTTGAAGTGTAAAATAACTTTTTGACTCTCACTATATTTAATTAAAGTTCTTTCATCTCTGTGAAACACTTTCTGGTTTCGTGTCACTCAGAGCAGCAGATCGAGCAGGTTTTGGACGCAAAGCTGCATGTTTCAGTGGAGAAATAAAGAAAGAGACGGTTTGTTTAACCACAGGAACAGAGGAGATACTGCTGGCCAGCGCAGCTTTGGGAATGATGAGAAGATAAAGAAGAGCAGGGCTGACAAAACAACAGAAGAAGGACAAGTTTTGGTGGTGAGTTCAGATTCTTCCAAGTTGGAGATCAGCTGTTCTGAGTTCCTGGTTTTAACAGCATTTCTTTATAGGAACCAATGACATCATAAGAGAAATCAGATAATATGGAAGTGAAGCAGCCCCCAGCTTTGTATTTTGTCTGAGGTTTCTCTCCTTTTTAGTAATTCATAATAAACTATGGCTTTTTGTGCCATCTTTGAGTTTGTTTGGGCTTTTAAAGCTCAGAAAGGCAAGGACAAATCCACATTTATATAAAATCTCTGTGCAAATCTTCATTCAAATGTCGGGGATTCACACTGAAGTTGGAGCAGATATCATTGCTTTAGTTTGCAAACTTGGACCAATCCCATCAGGCCACAGACACCACTGCTTTGATCCGTTATGACCTGATGCAACAAGCTGTAACTACGCTCATATCCCAACATTTTAAGACAAAATAACTATTAGTCCTTTATATAAAGGCAAAGCCGATCATTTACCAATGAAACGGTTTGATTTCACACTTCTAGGTTCTTAAAAGGGCTTGAAAATAAAAGGTGGAGCAGCAGCAAAGGTCGTAGGTCGTGACTCGTATCAGCAAACTGAGCAGATTTAACTTCTGATTTTATCCCACAATGACCATTTTATTGCAAAAGTGAAACAAACGTGATAAAGACGTGTTCAGAGGCCACATTATAAGAACTGAAAGAGAAGAAACCAAGAAGAAAGAAGCTGAGACCAAAATACAAAGCATGAAATATGACTTCTTGCACAAGACCCTAAACCTCCCAGCCCGAGAGATCCTTCTGGGTCAGGTTGTTACGCAATAAACTGTGAGGCTCCAGGACAAAGGAGATCATTCAACTGTTTTTTTACTAATATTTCTTCACCTAATTCCTGGTCAGATGGAGCCTTTTCTGTCTCCAGCGGCTCTGAGGTTGAGCAAGGCTGAGGCAGTGCTGCCAGCAGCCTGGTTCTGCCCACTGTGAGTGAGTGTGTGTGGTTTCATAAACAATACAAATGCTCTTGTGAGACTTGTTTCTGTAATGAGACAGATGGCTCTGCCTGCAGTTTGCTATCAGCGTGGCCGCAGGCTGTAAGAATGGGAAAGGGGAAAAGGGTGTGAGGTGTTACACTCATATTCCTCGCCTGAGGGCTTAATCAAAGAGGAGCCACAGATGTCTTATCGGCACCAATTAGTTTCTGTCTCGTGGCTCACAAACAGCTATGTTTTTACTCCTATGGGTTGATGTGAGCTGAATCCGGGATCATTTGTTGCCTCTTTTTAAAAGGTTGAAGAATGCAGTTTGCATGAACATTATCTGCACTCACAGTGCTAGTTCAGCGGCTTGTTGCCTCTCAGTGTGTCTCTGTGAGATGATACCAAGTCTGACAAAACAGGACTGAAGAAATCCATTAGCTAATGGATCTCCCCTTTTGTTTTTCCCCCTCTCTCTTTCCTTCACCACTCTCATCCTCCTCCCTCCATCACTACATCACACCGCCGGTGCACTTAACCCCATCAGGAAGAAGCGCACACACACATCCACACACATGCACTTTTAGCCCTTCTTTCCACCTCCTCATTCATCTGGATTCAACCTTTAAAAGGAAGCTGACAATAAGCTTTCTTTTGGGGTTTGAGCTAACAAAAGAGTTTAAAAATACAGGAATATCCCAGTTTTATGTTGCAGACAACAGAGAGAAGTTGCCACGCATGGAAATGAAAAAGGTGCACGATGCTTACTGCTTTTTGCTGTTCCCTGGTAAAAGAAAGGTGCAGAAAGGTTTATAGGTGCAGTTAGCATGGGTGTTAGCATTTAGCTTCATGAGGGATCTGATCTCTTCACAGACTTCAGATTTTAAGCCTTAAAACATGCGGAAAACGCAAGATTTTAGGCTTCAATGTCCTCCTTCAGTTTGAACTTATCGACCTCTCAGGCCACAGAACTATATCCTGGGTCTACTGCTTCATTTTGCTAGCACACATTGCTTTGGAAATGTGAGAATAGCACCCCAGCCGATCAAATCGTCTGACAGAGGTTTGCATCCACCTGCACGTCTCAGACTGATCTGGCTGAACCCAAGAGGCCGAGAAAACATGAAAAACTCAGCCTGAAACTCTTTTTAGTAGACAAAATAACGTGTCTTTGTACTTTAACAGCACAAAACACATGTTTTTATGACTTAGAACAAGCGTTTCTTATTGTTTTTCAGGGTGGAAGGCTCCCTACACCTCATCTTTAGTTAGAAATACTTGATAGACTCCAGGTTTGGTGTTATTGATGGGATTTACCTGCCAGAAAGAAATATAATAGCTGTGTAACACCAGCAGACGTAAGGCTGAGTTCCAGAAAAGATGAGAACACCACTCAGCTAACAAACTGGCCAGAGCAGCAGCAAAGACCTGAAGGACATCACGGGTTAGCATGCTTGAATAAAGTAAAGGCAGAAGCAGAAACTTTGTCAGGATTTGAGGAATCCTTTGAGGAATCCTTCATTGTGTCGTACAAAACTTGACTGTTGTGGTTCCCCTGGTAAGAAACTGGCTGCATTTTGTGCGCTGTGTCTTTAAATGATTCAGGGCGACAGCTGTGGTTGAAGAAAGATCGAGTTAACGAGATCAGAAGATAAATCAATTATAAAGAGGAGGAATATAAGGATACACCGGAGATAAAGCAAAGGTTTCAGAAACAACAGCGGGGGCTGATGGAGTCGTCTCCCGGAGGAAAGGTGATGCGGTTGTAGCAGATTTAACAAGCCAGAGTTGAAGAACAATAAAAGCTACTTGTGAATGTGTGTTAAAGGTTTGGCCTGTGCCTTTGAATGAGGCACTAAAGTTAAATATGGGGGGGGGGGGGTGACACCCTCTCCAAAACCACTTGTAACACACACTTTCACACATAATGAAACACACTCACACACAATCATACCCACTCACTTAAGTGGAGGGTTTGAAATTGAGCTGGGACTTGGATTGAATACTCCAAACAATTATCTTTCCCTCCTTCGCCTAGTAATCCATTTCCCATGAATATATTCACTTTGGCCTTCCTTTTTCCCGCTCTCGCCTCCCTCCTCTTCAGCAACACATATTCACCTCCCTAAAAAAAGAATTAGCACAACTACACACCATCTCACTGTGTCTTACTCTGCATTCATCTCTAAAAATGCATCAAACCTTGGCTGCGTACTTGAGTTAAATTGCATTAATTATAAAACTTGATTAGTCCCAGTGTAAAATATGGATGTAAACTGTAATGAGATGAGCCTGAACACCACAGGTTAGAAGGCAGTGCACCTATTCGGTGAACAATGGTGCCAGTTTCTGGAGTAACTCTGGTCAGAGGACGCAGGAGCTTGATTTTCTTCATGTCAGGGTGAGTGAGGACCAAAAAGCAGGTTGTAGGAGATTTATTTTAAAGGGGAACTCTGGTATTTTTAAACCTTATTTCTGGCATGAAATACGTTCATCTGCTCACTGAGAACAGTTTGGTGAAAGTCGGCGTCCTTCAGAAGATATTTAGATAACTGGAGATCCATATAACGGAGTGAACGGGGCTTAGAGGATGCAGCCTCTAAATAAGGCATTATCTGTCTTTATTTCACCAATACTTTAAGAAGAATGAAGGAATGAACGTGTGCTATAGCTCTGTTAGCTCATAGCTCTGTTAGCTCATAGCTCTGTTAGCTCATAGCTCTGTTAGCTCATAGCTGCTGTTAGCTCATAGCTCTGTTAGCTCATAGCTCTGTTAGCTCATAGCTCTGTTAGCTCATAGCTGCTGTTAGCTCATAGCTGCTGTTAGCTCATAGCTCTGTTAGCTCATAGCTGCTGTTAGCTCATAGCTCTGTTAGCTCATAGCTGCTGTTATGTGGCTACTTGCGGCTATAGGAGAGCTAACGGAGGGATTTCTACACAGGCACTCTACTGGGACCACTTCATCCACACGCCCCCCTGCAGCACAGTTTATTCACTCCGTGCTCTGTGACAGTCGGCTAACTTCACACGGAGTTTGCTGCTGATAGTTTTGTGCAACATGGCAGGATATTTATCAGATTTTGACAATGACTTTGAGTAAGATGGACGTTCTTACCGGAGAAATAAGGTCTAGGTTTAAAAAAACTGCTGCAAATCGCACCTGAGATTAACGGGTAAACTGCTGCAAATCGCACCTGAGATTAACGGGTAATAGTAATAGTTTAATAGTAAATAATAATAAATTAGTTTGGTGCAACATGGCAGGATATTTATCAGATTTTGACAACGTGGACGAGGACTTTGAGTAAGATGGACGTTCTTACCGGAGAAATAAGGTCTAGATGCTGCAAACCGCACCTGAGATTAACAGGTAAACTGCTGCAAAATGGCAGTAAGTGGCAGCACCACAACCATTTTTCTCACTTTTTTTTAACCTGGAACAGTGACCTCATAACCCTCTGCCTGATGATGTCATCGTTCGCTGCTCGGAAGATGAGATGCTGTCCAAGAATGTGTGGAAATGCACAAGAATGACTGATGATGACATCACCCTGTTAATTGTTTTGCACAGCTTGGTCTGCTTGGTCATGGTGACGTCAGTGTAATCTGCATGACATCATCAATGACATCACTGGATACTGGAAGTGCTTGGACCACCCACCGCTCGCCAGCACCCGCTCCACTCTGTCAGTCTGTCCTCACTAAGCATGTCTTTAAAGCTTCATGCCAAGAACATATGTGTTCAAACATGTTCCTTTTATGTAAAACAGGAGTTTCTCAGGTACTTCTCTGCTGCTGCTGACCTCATGTTCAGGTACCATAAAAACTTTAGGTTCCTCCATTTTTACAACACAGATCAATATTTCCCTTCCTTGCATCACAGACTACTGTAGAATATGTCGGTTCTTATTGTGTTCTGCAGTGAAAATAGACTTCAGGCAATAAAAAAGCATAAATTTAAAGGTAACTCAACCAATAAACAGCATTCCTTAATGTCACTGAGAATTTTGAAGGAACCCAGTGTTCAAGCCTCTCTTCTCAGCCTTTATTAGAGAGATTAATGGTTTTGTTTCCTCTGTAAATCTTTCATTAGGGATCGTATCTTTCTGTGATACTTGGACACATAACCTGATTGAACCGGAAACTTCTGAGTGAAGGACAGCCACTGTTCCTCCTAAGATACACCCCCCACCCCCCAGTGTTTATCCAACTTTAACAATCATCTCAGGCAGGACAAATCTGACCTTATTTTTCACTGATAATGTCTCCGATAACTGCTGTTGTTACATTTCTTCGACTGAAAGGTTTCTTTGCCTCTCGGAGACCTTTTAACCAAGCTCCCGGTCACGCTGGTGTCCACCTGACCATAGCATTGTAGCATCTGAGCTGCAGAATCAGCACCCTGGACAGCAGTCCTCACACTTCTGTGTTTCCATTAATGTTTTCCGTGCACATTCGGTCTGTCCTTCACGACTAAAAGAAGACGAGCTGCGACACATTTACCAACTGCAGGCTTTTTTTTTTAAACAGTTCTCCTTTTTTTTAGGATATTTGAATGTAATTTCTGTTGTAAAGTATAACTTTTTATCATAAAAAGTAGCAAAAGAGATTGTTATTCCCAAAACGTTTGAGTCCCTTTAACCTCTGAACTCGCTCCTCCATCTTTCTGGGAGCTGGTGTTGAACCCGTGCCAGTGGACCAAAGCCTCTGCCCGGCCAGCATGTGCAGTGTGGGTGTTTGTGTACGACTTCACTCCTGATATTAGCTAATTTATGAATATTTGACTACTGGGGGTTTATAGGCAAGGCAAGTTTATTTTAGAGCACAATTCAACAACAAGGTGATTCAAAGTGCTTCACAGAGACATTAAAACAGAAGAAATAAAAAGCAGGATTTAAAATTTAAACAAAAGAAGGAAATAAGAACAATAGATAAAATCAGAAAAAAATATATATATGAAAGATAAAATCAGGAGTTAAAACATGATTCCGTTTTGAAACTCAAGCTTATTCAAAAGCAGCTGAAAATAGATGTTTCTTCAGCCTGGACTTAAATCCTGAGAGTTTCAGCTGATCTGAGGCTTTCTGGGAGTTTGTTCCAGACATGTGGAGCATAGAAGCTGAAGCAGCTTCTCCAGGTCTGGTTCTGACTCTGGGAACTGATAAAGAACCGGATCCAGATGACCTGAGGGGTCTGGGAGGTTCATAGTGGGTCAGGAGGTCAGAGGTCAGAGCTTTATGGACCAGCAGCAGAACTTTAAAGTCTATCCTCTGATGGACCAGCATCAGAACTTTAAAGTCTATCCTCTGATGGACCGGCAGCAGAACTTTAAAGTCTATCCTCTGATGGACCGGCATCAGAACTTTAAAGTCTATCCTCTGATGGACCAGCATCAGAACTTTAAAGTCTATCCTCTGATGGACCGGCAGCAGAACTTTAAGGTCTATCCTCTGATGGACCGGCAGCAGAACTTTAAAGTCTATCCTCTGATGGACCGGCAGCAGAACTTTAAAGTCTATCCTCTGATGGACCGGCATCAGAACTTTAAAGTCTATCCTCTGATGGACCAGCATCAGAACTTTAAAGTCTATCCTCTGATGGACCAGCATCAGAACCTTAAAGTCTATCCTCTGATGGACCGGCAGCAGAACTTTAAAGTCTATCCTCTGATGGACCGGCAGCCGGTGGAAAGACCTCACAGCTGGACTGATGTGCTCCACTTCTTTGGTCTCAGTGAGGACTCGAGCAGCTGAGTTCTGGAGGAGCTGCAGTTGTCTAACTGACTTTATAGCACAAAAACACACACGTCCCCAGTGTTTTTCAGTTGCTCAGCCCACTCCCTGTGCAGCAGTCTTGAGCTTTCTCCACTGCCAGGAGGTCTGCAGCCTCCGCTGACCCGGCTGCAGCAGCCACTGGGCGCCTCTTTCTTTCAGAAAGCTGTTGCTTATAGCATGTAGCGCCAAGCTCTGTGCAAGGTTTGACCTCCTGCTGTGCTACGGCTGCAGTAAATACAGGCTACAGCACCAGGGAGAGAAGGGATCTATAGCATTCCTGGACTTTACATGCAGCTCGATTCGTAACTGCAGAGGCAGATATTGTGTATTTGTTCTCATGTCGCCACATGGAATCAAACAAATAATAAAAGAGTTGTTGATATTTTAGGACTTCTCACTTACGGTAACATCTTAAATTTCAATTTCAATTCAATTCAATTCAGTTTTATTTATAAAGCGCCAGATTACAACAATTGTCATCTCAAGGCTCTTAAGTAATAAAGTCCAATTCAAGCCAATTGGAATTCAATTCATTGTAATCATAATCAAATTAATTCATATGGAGCCAATTAAAAAATAATATCCGAGCTAAGGAAACCAACAGATTGGACCGAAACTTGTCTTCAGTCCAATCTCCCGTCCTGAGCCTGAGGGACTGTGGAAAGGAACGACTCCCTTTAACAGGAAGAAACCTCTGGCAGAACCAGAACCAGGAAGAAACCTCTGGCAGAACCAGAACCAGGAAGAAACCTCTGGCAGAACCAGAACCAGGAAGAAACCTCTGGCAGAACCAGAACCAGGAAGAAACCTCTGGCAGAACCAGACTCAGGAAGAAACCTCTGGCAGAACCTGAACCAGGAAGAAACCTCTGGTAGAACCAGGAAGAAACCTCTGGCAGAACCAGAACCAGAGTCAGGAAGAAACCTCTGGCAGAACCAGAACCAGGAAGAAACCTCTGGTAGAACCAGACTCAGGAAGAAACCTCTGGCAGAACCAGAACCAGGAAGAAACCTCTGGCAGAACCAGGAAGAAACCTCTGGCAGAACCAGAACCAGAGTCAGGAAGAAACCTCTGGCAGAACCAGAACCAGGAAGAAACCTCTGGTAGAACCAGACTCAGGAAGAAACCTTTGGCAGAACCAGAACCAGGAAGAAACCTCTGGCAGAACCAGGAAGAAACCTCTGGCAAAAACAGAACCAGGAAGAAACCTCTGGCAGAACCAGACTCAGGAAGAAACCTCTGGCAGAACCTGAACCAGGAAGAAACCTCTGGTAGAACCAGGAAGAAACCTCTGGCAGAACCAGAACCAGAGTCAGGAAGAAACCTCTGGCAGAACCAGAACCAGGAAGAAACCTCTGGTAGAACCAGACTCAGGAAGAAACCTCTGGCAGAACCAGAACCAGGAAGAAACCTCTGGCAGAACCAGGAAGAAACCTCTGGCAGAACCAGAACCAGAGTCAGGAAGAAACCTCTGGCAGAACCAGAACCAGGAAGAAACCTCTGGTAGAACCAGACTCAGGAAGAAACCTTTGGCAGAACCAGAACCAGGAAGAAACCTCTGGCAGAACCAGGAAGAAACCTCTGGCAGAACCAGAACCAGGAAGAAACCTCTGGCAGAACCAGGAAGAAACCTCTGGCAGAACCAGAACCAGGAAGAAACCTCTGGCAGAACCAGAACCAGGAAGGGTGGCCATCCGCCTGGACCAGCTGGGGTTTGAGAAGACAGAAAAGAGGGAAAATAGGAGGAAAAACACCATAACACCATTCAAAGGATACCTGCTGGAACAGGGAAACACAAGTTAATAACCACAATAATGTCACATGGACATAAAATCATTTGAGAAATTAAAAAGAGAGCAAAGTGAGGAAAGGTGGGACAGATGAGGTCCCCCAGCAGGCTGGGCCTATAGCAGCAGAACTATGGGATGTTTCAGGCTCACCTGAGCCATCCCTAACTATAAGCTTTATCAAAAAGGAAAGTTTTAAGCCTAATCTTAAAAGTGGAAAGGGTGTCTGCTTCCTGGACATTTACTGGCAGCTGGTTCCACAAGAGAGGGGCCTGATAACTGAAGGCTCTGCCTCCCATTCTGCTTTCAGGGGCCTGATAACTGAAGGCTCTGCCTCCCATTCTGCTTTTAGGGGCCTGATAACTGAAGGCTCTGCCTCCCATTCTGCTTTTAGGGGCCTGATAACTGAAGGCTCTGCCTCCCATTCTGCTTTTAGGGGCCTGATAACTGAAGGCTCTGCCTCCCATTCTGCTTTTAGGGGCCTGATAACTGAAGGCTCTACCTCCCATTCTGCTTTTAGGGGCCTGATAACTGAAGGCTCTGCCTCCCATTCTGCTTTTAGGGGCCTGATAACTGAAGGCTCTACCTCCCATTCTGCTTTTAGGGGCCTGATAACTGAAGGCTCTGCCTCCCATTCTGCTTTTAGGGGCCTGATAACTGAAGGCTCTGCCTCCCATTCTGCTTTTAGGGGCCTGATAACTGAAGGCTCTGCCTCCCATTCTGCTTTTAGGGGCCTGATAACTGAAGGCTCTGCCTCCCATTCTGCTTTTAGGGGCCTGATAACTGAAGGCTCTGTCTCCCATTCTGCTTTTAGGGGCCTGATAACTGAAGGCTCTGCCTCCCATTCTGCTTTTAGGGGCCTGATAACTGAAGGCTCTGCCTCCCATTCTGCTTTTAGGGGCCTGATAACTGAAGGCTCTGCCTCCCATTCTGCTTTTAGGGGCCTGATAACTGAAGGCTCTGCCTCCCATTCTGCTTTTAGGGGCCTGATAACTGAAGGCTCTGCCTCCCATTCTGCTTTTAGGGGCCTGATAACTGAAGGCTCTGCCTCCCATTCTGCTTTTAGGGGCCTGATAACTGAAGGCTCTGCCTCCCATTCTGCTTTTAGGGGCCTGATAACTGAAGGCTCTGCCTCCCATTCTGCTTTTAGGGGCCTGATAACTGAAGGCTCTGCCTCCCATTCTGCTTTTAGGGGCCTGATAACTGAAGCTTTTAGAAACTCTGGGAACAACAAGTAAACCTGCAGTTTGGGATTGAAGTGCTCTGATAGGAAAATATCTAATATCATATCTAAATGCTGCTGACACAGGAGTAACCGGACTCCAAAACACACCTAAACATGCTGACATGACAGCCTCATCTCATTTCCCTCATAATCTCCTCATTTACACTCACATGCACACGAAACACAGCGAAGAACACACTGCTACATACACAAATATATGTATGACACCCAATATACACTCTGGCTCTTTCACGCTCTCAAACAGTCACGTCCAACTGGATTGTTTTTCTAAGGCGTGTTTATGTAAAGGAAGTTGGAGCCTGAAACTCGCTGCATACTTCACATTTATGAAAGTTGGAAACAGCCTGGCTGCTGATATGATTACACTGAGAAGCAAGCAGGAAAATGCTCTGACATTCTCATATGGAAGTCATTATCTACATCGCTTTCCTCCTCTATTTATCTTCACCTCTTATTCTACCCCCTCTCATCCTCTGACTTTCTCCTCTTTTGTTCCAGTGGGTTTTAATTTCCCTTTCTTTCTTTCTTTCTTTCTTACAGGCTGCTTGTGTTCAGGCTGCGTGCACGAGCCGCATGCACGTGCACGTGATGCCTGAGGTCTACTGTTTTTGCTTCGATAAATAAAAACACACACTTACAATGAAGTGCTTGGATTAATGGCGAGTTGGCCTGGCTTTTCTCTCTGGATCAGGCGCAGTGTTAGGCATTAAAAACCCATAATTCATTATTAATACCCCTCCAGATTGCGCTTGCATGTGTCTTTCTCATAAGCCCCCTCCACCCATCAATCCACTCCCAAATGACATCAGAAGAGTAAGGACTGACAGCGAAAAGGACAAGAGAGGGGACTGTTTGCGTGGAAAGTGGGTTCTCACACCCTGGATGCTGTAATGCCACAGTCATCTCTGGCTGAATCCAGCTGGTGAAGACAGAAAAAACACTCTGAAAATGAGATCCACCCTGCCTGACTGCAACCTGGTATCCAAACATTGCATCAAAATTCCCAGAAATATGACAACAGAAACCTGAGAAGCAAGAGCAAGCGTGTCGATGACCTCAGATCCTGCAGGGCCCGAGGAGCCGCCACTCTGCTTCAAACTCATTTTAAATGGACGTTTCACCTCAATCAGGTCCAGCACTGACTGGGACCTCTTAGCATCATCACCTGAGACAGATCAGTGGCTACAAAGGTGGGGTTTTTTGCAATTTTTTTAAAAAAAGACACCACAATCAGCTTTTCTTCTCTTTTTTAATTCATTCACAAATATTGGGGGCCTTCTGTTGTGGATATATACTCAAATCTGTGCATTATTCATAGAAAAAAAACAATAATTGTCTTATTCTAAGTGGACATTTCATTCTGATATCTGCATTAATTGGTTAAAATAGCCCCTGCTCCTTTTGTGATTCCCCTTAAACATCCATTGTACATCTGGGAGCTCAAGTTGCAAACTGCAGCCAAACTAATATCCCCACTGTACCGTAAGCTTTGTTAAGGTAAGGATCAGTGGCTACAAAGGCGGGTTTTTTTGCAATTTTTTAAAAAAAAGACACCACAATCAGCTTTTCTTCTCTTTTTTAATTCATTCACAAATATTGGGGGCCTTCTGTTGTGGATATATACTCAAATCTGTGCATTATTCATAGAAAAAAAACAATAATTGTCTTATTCTAAGTGTACAGCTGGACATTTCATTCTGATATCTGCATTAATTGGTTAAAATAGCCCCTGCTCCTTTTGTGCCTCCCCTTAAACATCCATTGTACATCTGGGACATAAGCTTTGTTAAGGTAAGGATCAGTGGCTACAAAGGCGTTTTTTTTTGCAATATCTAAAAAAAAAGACACCACAATCAGCTTTTCTTCTCTTTTTTAATTCATTCACAAATATTGGGGGCCTTCTGTTGTTGATATATACTCAAATCTGTGCATTATTCATAGAAAAAAACCCTTATCTTTCAATAATTGTCTTATTCTAAGTGTACAGCTGGACATTTCATTCTGATATCTGCATTAATTGGTTAAAATAGCCCCTGCTCCTTTTGTGCCTCCCCTTAAACATCCATTGTACATCTGGGACATCTGGGCCATAAGCTTTGTTAAGGTAAGGAACACAGAACACGAACATCTGATTGTCCGTCTTAATAAGCTTACCACATACAGTAGAAAAGAAGATGCTCAGCTGAATAAATGCAAAGCAAATGTCGTTAAAGACCAGTCAGAGTTTTGTGGCTCGACAGCTAAGTGCACGGAGACGTCCATCCGGGATATTTGGCTTTGGTTATTATAAACAAGCTACTTTGAATTGGTGCTCAGGCTTTCAGTTGTATCATTTCACTGTTTAGAGACCAAAATGACTTATTGGCAAAATAAATCCACAGTATCAATGAATTAACCAATTAAATCTGGATCTGGTAGTAAGACCGTGTCCCCAGCAGACTGAAGGGCCCTTATGGGAGAAACTGCTCCATGCATCTGTTCCTTCAGGACTGAACTACTGTAATTCTTTATTATTGTTCTGTCCCACAGATTCTCTGAAAAGCCTCCAGCTGATCCAAAACCCTGCAGCCAGAGTTCTGATGAGATCTAACAGCAGAGATGATGTTTCTCCAGTTTTAGCTTCTCTTCATTGGCTCCCTGTTAGATTCAGAATAGAATTTAAGATTCTTCTCCTCACATATAAAGCTCTTAATGACCGAGCTCCATCATATCTTAAAGATCTCACAGTTGGATATTTCCCCAGCAGAGCACTTTGCTCTCAGGCTGCAGGTTTCCTTGTGGTTCCCAGAGTTTCTAAAAGCAGAATGGGAGGCAGAGCCTTCAGTTATCAGGCCCCTAAAAGCAGAATGGGAGGCAGAGCCTTCAGTTATCAGGCCCCTAAAAGCAGAATGGGAGGCAGAGCCTTCAGTTATCAGGCCCCTAAAAGCAGAATGGGAGGCAGAGCCTTCAGTTATCAGGCCCCTAAAAGCAGAATGGGAGGCAGAGCCTTCAGTTATCAGGCCCCTAAAAGCAGAATGGGAGGCAGAGCCTTCAGTTATCAGGCCCCTAAAAGCAGAATGGGAGGCAGAGCCTTCAGTTATCAGGCCCCTAAAAGCAGAATGGGAGGCAGAGCCTTCAGTTATCAGGCCCCTAAAAGCAGAATGGGAGGCAGAGCCTTCAGTTATCAGGCCCCTAAAAGCAGAACGGGAGGCAGAGCCTTCAGTTATCAGGCCCCTAAAAGCAGAATGGGAGGCAGAGCCTTCAGTTATCAGGCCCCTCTCTGTGGAACCAGCTGCTAGTTTGGCTTCAGGAAGCAGACACCCTCTCTACCTTTAAGATTAAAACTTTCCTTTCTGATAAAGCTTAATAAAAAGCGTAAATGAGGATCACTTTAAACCATTGATGACAGCTACTTTGCTCTCAGACTGCAGGTTTCCTTGTGGTTTCTAAAAGTAGAACGGGAGGCAGAGCCTTCAGTTATCAGGCTCCTCTCTTGTGGAATAAGCTGCCAGTAAATGTCCAGGAAGCAGACACCCTTTCCACTTTTAAGATTAGGCTTAAATTAATTATGATTATAATGAATTGAAATCCAATTGGCTTGAATTGGACAATATTATTTAAGTGCCTTAAGATGACATTTGTTGTAATTTGGCGCTTTATAAATAAAACTGAATTGAATTATGGCAGACACTGTCGGTCTATTATTGTACCTTCGCTTTCACTCAAAAACTGAGCCTCCAGTACAGTACAGCGTGTTGTAGCCAAAAACTAATTGTAAGCTGCTGAGCTGCCATGTTCTTAAGAGTCACAAACACCGTCTGTTAGCATAGTTAGCCCTGTCTAACCCAAGGATGGCTGTTGGGCCAGAACCCCCGACCCTCAGAGAACCGAGCTTAACTCGACTGGCCTCAGCTTCGGCTGGATAGTTTTCAGATGGACTTTGAGCCGTACTTTTTTTCAGCTGCATGGAAATTTAACATGTCAGGGGACAGAGAAAGGGACCTGGAGCATTTGGGGGCATAAATTCATTTAAAAAAATCTAATTTCTGCCAATAGATCCCCAATAAGTTGCATATTTTAACTGCAAATCAGATTTCTGCCTCGTTTTCATACTTCTGGGCATAACCAGCTGTGGAAACTACCATGTAATCAAATACTTCTTCTGTTTTCTGTTGTCTTAGTTCTTTAATTGATTTGGCAGCTGGACTAATTTGTTACATACTTCAGGGTGCCAGAAATCAACTCCAGATGCTCTTTAGTAGTTTTGCCTAAACAAAGAAACTGAGACCAAAAAAAAACTAAAAAGTCACCAATTAATATAAAATCTGATGTGACCATATTATGTTAACAGCTTGTTTTTTTATGCAGGCCAAAAAGTCTTATCTGCTTTAGCAAGTTCAAGCGAGTTTTACTTTTTAAACTGTATTATTACTACTTAAACATAATGTAACTCTGCACTCTCCAAACTAATTGCTGAGAAGCCATTACGCAGTTTGAGCTCTGCAAATTGTTCTAATGGGTCAAAAAGCAAAATGCATGCATGTTTGTATGTTAAACTTCCTTTAAACCGTGAAAAATGTAAACTGTGGACACTTAGGTTGAAATTAGCCATTAAAAGTCTGATTATGATACAGAATATGAATTCGGTCCATACTATTCCGAGGTTCCTGTTGACAAAATTAGAGCAAAGGGATAAACACTACTCTCAGAATATGAGACAGATGTAAATATAATGTAAGAAAAACCCGAACCCTTTATAAAAAACATGCTGTGGCAAGAACATCTGCCATAAATAGAACAGACTGGGGTCTATTTAGGAAAACATTTGCAACACAATAGTCTGAGGTCTACCACACATCACCACCAGAGAGGAGCGGGAGGTAAAGAAAGACATGCGAAAGAGAGACTAAATAGAATCAAAATCTGGCAAAGGCAAAGGGGTCATATGCCTCCTGGACTTGTGGGGGTCCCTGAAGTCTTGCATTGTTTTTCTCCTGTGGTTGCAGCTGCAGTGTCAGGTTCTGGTTTGGGTTAGGTCTGATATGTTACTCCACTGAAATCACTGGCACTGCAGCGGGACAGCCTGGGAATGTGGTGGGGAAAGAACAGGGAAAATGAGCTGAGAAATGTCTGTTTGTTGCAAAGAAGCACAAAAAAAAAACGGTTCAAGTTCATCTTAGGAGAAAGCTGTGTGTTCCATTAACCCACGTCCAAGTGCTTTCTTCTGTGAATCTGACGGTTTGTTTGTGTGGAAGCGTGCTTTTTGTGCAAGTATCCAGCCAGGGTGAGGGTGGAGCCCCTCTCCACCCTGCTGTGTGATTGGTGGGTTGCAGTCCTTGCTGATGGATTGATGGAGGCTGCTCTCCTGCAGTTGGCTGAAAGTTGCATCCATCATTCACCTGTCCAGGTGCACAGCAGACCCTCTACTCTCTTTTATTACCTCTTTGCAACACCTCAGCTCCGCCGATATTCTAAATGTACTCAGGTTACTTTCTTGTGGAAACTAGTAATGTTGCATGTTAGTTTTACAATTCAAGTCATCTGTTGCTAGTTGTTTTGTCAAATAATCAATCCTGCTACTCAGCCTATGTATAAAAGCCTATGCACTTACACACTCTATCATACATCTTTTTATTAGCTTATCAAAATTAAATGTCTTGTAATCTATCTAAGAGAAATGACTGCTGACCAACTTATCTAAGACTATCCTAGAGACCTGCAACCTGCACAACATGCACGCTCACTCCTTGGTCACCAGTCAACCTAACATGCATATTTTTGTGTTTCCATGTTCTCTGAACATGAAATATTGCATTTACCCCCCCCAAAATAATCTACTGGTACATTTCTGTTGACTTTTTCCATGACCAATCTGTGCTTTTGTGAATCTGTGAAAGATTTTCTATTCAAATTGGGAAAATAACTGTGCACATGCTGCACATATTTTGTGGTCTTGTAAGTTGAGCATGGTGCCAACACTAAACAGCACAAACATTGCATGCATTTACGGTGCTGCAAGCTGTTTCTCACATCAGTCTAAACCACACGACTAATGTCGCTGCTGTGCCATGATCTCTGGCAGACCGAATAATTAACCTGTTAGGTCTGTCTGCACGCAGAAAAAGAAAAGCAACCAAAAACACAACCTCTAACTTCACAGTTTCGGAGCAGCTGTCCAAGGTGCTTCACAACTTGGTCTTTCCAGCATTTCTGAGCTGCACCTGCACTGAACTGTGATTGTCTGGCTCCTGCGGTGTATGCTGAAGTAAATCTGCTGGGTCCAGCCGTAAATGTCTCTCATCTGTTTGGTTTTGGCACTTTAATTCTTTAGCACATACCAGCATCTTATTCAAACATAGCTGGTGCATTTAAGAAAATTGAGAAAAGCTCAACTTGTGTTTTAAATTTGCACAAAGAGACTTACTCTGTTCCTTCTTTTCTGCTTCCCACACACTCACCCTTTCACCCTGTGCTTAATGCATGCATTTAGTCCACTTCAATATTTGTTGTTGACCTGCGCTCTCAAGGCAGCAATGCTGGTGGTGGCATAAAGGAAAGCACCTACCACCCTCCATGAAATGCACACAGGGAGGTGGTAATCTCACATTCTGTGAACCATGTGGAAGCTATTGCTCTGTAATCTGATGTAATTGTGCTGTATTTGAGAAAGAGCTGGACTACATTACCTACTTCATTACCACTGTGTGTGTGTGTGTCTGTAGGTGTGGGTGCAGGCGTGCACGTGTGTGTGCACGTGTGTGTGAGTGTTTAAAGAAACACTGAAAGAAACAGAAAAGAGAGAGAAAATGAATATGGAGAAAGAAAAATAATGCTAAAATAATGGAAACTCCATCAGTACAACAATCCAAAGTAACAGGTTTGTAAGAAGCTAACCTGCAGTGTGCTGTACCAGTTGTGCTTTATCTGTACAGTTATCATACGTTTGGACTCATACAACCAATACAACAACCTTTACACACCCTATACTTTAATATGCAACTAAAACACGACTGCTTAGTTTGGTGGTAGATCATCAAAAGATGAGCCACACTTGGTAAGCAAGCACTTTGCAGGCCATAGACGGGGTTAAAAAAGGTGCTATGTGGGTGTGGACAATTGAGTCCGTCTCACTATGTGATGGCATTCACTCTCAGCATATATTTCCTCACAATAATGTTTCCATCTCAGGTACATCATCACTGCCACATGTTGAAGGCCGATTACTGAAAGACAAATGGTTAAAAAGCAGACTTTATGCCTCAGCTGGCACCACAGTACATGCTGTGATGAGCACTTTGGTGTAGTTTCAACCAGTCCCATTAGAATAAGAACTTCAGGGAAGAGTGAGTGAGCAGGACTATCCCTAAAGGTATATCCTTAGGGATAGACCTAAAGGTCTATCTTTAGGTCTATCCCTAAAGGTCTATCCTTAGGTCTATCCCTAAAGGTCCATCTTTAGGTCTATCCCTAAAGGTCTACCTTTAGGTCTATCCCTAAAGGTCCGTCTTTAGGTCTATCCCTAAAGGTCTGTCTTTAGGTCTATCCCAAAGGTCTATCTTTAGGTCTATCCCTAAAGGTCTACCTTTAGGTCTATCCCTAAAGGTCTATCTTTAGGTCTATCCCTAAAGGTCTATCTTTAGGTCTATCCCTAAAGGTCTACCTTTAGGTCTATCCCTAAAGGTCCATCTTTAGGTCTATCCCTAAAGGTCTATCCTTAGGTCTATCCCTAAAGGTCTATCCCTAAAGGTCTATCTTTAGGTCTATCCCTAAAGGTCCATCTTTAGGTCTATCCCTAAAGGTCCATCTTTAGGTCTATCCCTAAAGGTCTATCCCTAAAGGTCTATCTTTAGGTCTATCCCTAAAGGTCCATCTTTAGGTCTATCCCTAAAGGTCCATCTTTAGGTCTACCCCTAAAGGTCCATCTTTAGGTCTATCCCTAAAGGTCTATCTTTAGGTCTATCCCTAAAGACATCCGTAGAACCCACGCAAAACAAGTTGTTTCGTCACAATCTGCAAAAATTAGAGATGTGGAAAACTCAGCCTGGAGCAGGGGGCAGGTAAGAAGTTAAATGTACTTCAGCTAAACTTTATGTACCTTTTTCTTATATATGGTTTCCTAAACAAATTGTCTTATAGGACTTAATGCTTGATAAGGGGGCTGAACTTCCGCTTTAACTACATAAAAAGAGAGTAAATCCTCTGCCAAAGGCCAGAAAAGTGTGTGAAACTCAAAGCTATGCACTTCTGACCATCGAGAGAGGGAGGGGGGGGGGGCAGAAACTGCCATTTATAAATGTGGTTTCCAGCACAGAACTACAATGTTGCTTAGTAGTCACACACCATTAACTATAAAACTTGTCATATTAGATTCATTTGAGAAAAAGACATTCAGTGCTCTGTTTAAGGCCTAAAAGCAGGGACTATACAGTATGTTACAGTATGTTATGATCAGTGTCCACTGCACCTGATAAGTTATTATTCCTGGAATTTCAGAGGAAGTAAAGTAAAGTAAACTGACCTACGGGTGGGCGTGAACAGGCTCCCCCGGGGGTTCGTTTCCAACTGCAGGGTTCAAGGTGTTCAGGTGAGTAAAACGGATTTCAGGGGTCAAAATCCCAGGAAAAGGGGAGAGGACAAAACTATTACACGTTGCAAAAAGCCGTCTCTAATCATGAGGCTAAAGATTAAACCTGCTCAGTCGCAGAAAGGCAAACCAACAAACTGGCTTTGAATTAGGAGCACAACAGGGTATTAAAGCAGCTGAGAGGCAGTGAGCCTCAGGTGAGCTGAATGAGAGCAGAGCGCCATGCTTAAAGGTTAAAGCAAACACAAGGAAAGGGAGGCAACTGCCAGGCAGCTGTGGTCTAACACACACTAAGACATAAAACTAACCATATTAAAGACAAATTTGATAATTTTATTCATAACTTTTACTACTGCTAATGATAATAACATAGAATTGTTGTAAAAAAACTTGAAAAAAACTCTTTCACAATTCAAAAAAAGCTTTATTCCAAACACAAAAACAGGGAGCAGCGGGCGCGATTCAAAAATACCAAACTTTAACACAACAAGAGTATGAAAAACAAACGAGAAAAGACTGATTAATAAATAACAAGCCTTAACTGGCGCCTGTGGTTGGTGAGAGGGAGGATTCTGCGCTGAACCAGGAAACTAAATGCAGTGCAGGAAGTGATTAGTGATGAAGAGCAGCTGAGGACAATCAAACAGGTGACACCAGTGAGACTAAGTGACAAAAAGCATGACGAAAAGCATGAAACAAGGTCATCAAACATAAACTGAGACCTCCAGTGTCTTTCTGTGTTGCAGCAGAGGTGAAAATGTCTCTCACTAAACACAATCTGTTGGGGAGAGAGGGAGCAGAGCTGTTCTTCATGTGCATTAACCTGTGCAGCAGCCCTGTTTGCACAGTCGGCTCCAGGAGTTCCTGAGCAGTTCCTTCTTCGGACATTCACCGGCTCCGATGCTGCTGCCCCAACAGATCTGCAACAATCTGGTGCAAACGCTGAAGTTTCCTTCAGATGTGCAGTCTGTTATGTCCCAATCTGTCCAGGTGAACTCCCAGGTGTAGGAATTCCTCAACCATCTCCAGCTCTTCTCTCGGGATGGAAGATCCTCTAAAAATCCACAATTATCTCTTTTGTTTTGTTCATGTTCAAGCTGAGGTGAGCCATGCTGCAAAGTGCCGTCCCCTACGCTGAGCCTCTCAGAGGCAGCAGCCAGCAGAGCCATCTGAGTATCTGTGGAGGTGACAGGACTCTGAGGTGTGCAGAGTGAGGAGAAACAGTGGGAGTACAAGCCTCTGAAGGGCTCCTGTGCACTTTCTGAGACACACAACCTTTGCTTCTCAAAGTGTTTGTGAGGGAGTCAATAATAAGAAGAACTATCCAGAGAACAGTCAGTTCCAATCACTGTCTGCTCCCATCTTCCAGCCCTGACGTAGATATCTGAGCGACACACATTCAGGTCACATAAATGCAAACAATGCAGGTTGATGTGTTCGTATTAGAGATTTTTAATGAACGCTTTGCTCTGCGACAGCCCGCAGTCTTTGGCTTCTTTCTTTTGTGATTGTCTGAACGCATTCTTAGTTGTTTGAGGGCTTTAAATTCAGATAGTTTTCAATTAATCTTGCTGATAAATACACTGATGAACACATTTTTAAAAATGGCAGAATAAAAATGAATACGTAAACAATGACACAACAATAACTGTTAATGAATAAACTGGATTAGCTGGACTCTCACTGCTATATGGGGAGAGAATCAACATAATGAATACTGTTAAGTGTCTGATCTGCTTTCACAAACAATTATTCCACTGGTGTTCCACTGGTGTTCCGCTGGCATTTCACTGGCGTTTCACTGATGTTTCACTGGTGTTTCACTGGCGTTTCACTGGTGTTTCACTGGCATTTCGCTGGTGTTTCACTGGTGTTTCACTGGTGTTCTACTGGTGTTTCACTGGCATTTCACTGGCATTTCACTGGTGTTCCGCTGGCATTTCGCTGGCGTTTCACTAGTGTTTCGCTGGTGTTCCGCTGGTGTTTCACTGGTGTTCCACTGGTGTTTCACTGGTGTTTCACTGGCGTTCTACTGGTGTTCCGCTGGCATTTCACTGGTGTTTCACTGGTGTTTCACTGGTGTTTCACTGGTGTTTCACTGGTGTTTCACTAGTGTTTCACTGGTGTTTCACTGGTGTTTCACTGGCATTTTACTGGTGTTTCACTAGTGTTTCACTGGCGTTTCACTGGTGTTTCACTAGTGTTTCACTGGTGTTTCACTGGCATTTCACTGGCGTTTCACTGGTGTTTCACTGGCTTTTCACTGGCATTTCACTGGTGTTTCACTGGTGTTTCACTGGTGTTTCACTGGTGATTTCTTGGCGTTTCACCAGCTTTTCACTGGTGTTTCGCTGGCGTTCCGCTGGCATTTCACTGGTGTTTCACTGGCATTTCGCTGGTGTTTCACTGGTGTTTCACTGGTGATTTGCTGGCATTTCGCCAGCTTTTCACTGGTGTTCCGCTGGTGTTCCGCTGGCTTCTTTCTTTTGTGATTGTCTGAACGCATTCTTAGTTGTTTGAGGGCTTTAAATTCAGATAGTTTTCAATTAATCTTACTGATAAATACACTGATGAACACATTTTTTAAAATGGCACTGATCGCAGAATAAAAATGAATACGTAAACAATGAATAAACTGGATTAGCTGGACTCTCACTGCTATATGGGGAGAGAATCAACATAATGAATACTGTTAAGTGTCTCATCTGCTTTCACAAACAATTATAAGCAAAACTCATCTCAACAGCATGAGTTTCTTGCATAGTGAGTGAGGCATGGCCTTGAGCAGAAGTCAGGGTCAGTGGCTGCAGAGCTACTGAAAATGAGCAAAAACTTTTTGAGAAGTCCAGCCAGCAACCTGCCTCGGCCTCACTGGTCTGGAGATCAGACCTCCTGAGTAAACTCGGAGCCGAGCCTCACTGAAGTACTCGCCATTCAGCCTTGCCAACGCAGCAGTGATCGATGCTCCGAGTCTCTGGCTCCACGCTCACAGCCATCCATTCTCAGGAGGGAGCAGAGAGCAGTGATAGAGAAGAAAAAGATGGAAATGTAAACATCGAGGAAGGAGAAAAGAGGCTCTTCAGATGGAAAAATGTCCAGTCTCTCAGCACGCCTCAAAGAGAGATAAATAGAAAAAGGCAGTTTGATACATGAGCTGATGAGTGATTGAGCTAACACCTCCTCCAATTGCCCTCGCATCACCTTCCTCTTCCACACAAACCCTCTCTCGCTCTGTTTATTTATTTCCTTCAGCAGAGCAGCGTGGGACCAGAGGAGAGGAGATGAATGGAAAGTCACGCAGGCCACAAGCAGCATTTGGACTCCGTGTGAGTGTCTGAATATTATACTTCACTACTTGTGAGATTAAGTTTATGGCTTTTTGAGAAGAGGCATCTTTGCTAAGTGATGTAACTTTGGACCGTCTCCACTTCAACCTGTTTATGCTTTGCAAATTGGGGTCTAAGTTTAATGATGAAATCAGAACAAGCAGTAACCACGAGGAGCCAAATGGCCAAGCCAGAGTACAAGTGCATCAAGATTGAGTTCCTCAAACGGTTCCAAGAAAAGTTTAACTGCACTGACGTCAGTGGGAAAGACCCCAACTTTTCTTTCAAGATACAAAGTCAAAAACAACTTGTGGTCTTACTGGTATATTATAAAAATGGAGATAAGTTTAGTCCAAGACACAAAGACAAATGATATGTAGAAACAATCTGTGACAGTCTTATTATGGGTTAGTTATGAGAGGATTACACAACCCCAGAGTTGTTTCCTGTGGAGAAGCGTTCGTGTGTCATGACATGAATCACAACCCATGAATGCAACAATGTGGAAGCCAAAACCATAAAGATTTTTGTAACTGTCTAATCAGGTTCATGCTGTGTGTCCTTTGTTTTTTTCTTGCAAAAATCACACATAAAACAAAAAATGCAAGCAGAAATAATTCAGTAATAATAATAAACACTGGTCGACCGTGGCTCTGGAGGTGAAACTGACAGCTGGAGGGATGGCAGTCCACCTCTTTGCCACGGCCGAGGTGCCCATGAGCAAGGCACCGTACCCCCATGCTCCCCTGGCGCAGTGTATGGCTCCAGTGGCATCTGTCTCTATGAGTGTGTGTGCATGTGTGTGTTCAACAGCTGCTAATCTGGATGGGTTAAATGCGAGGACAAATTTCATGTATTTCCCTTCATGTACGAGACAATAAATCCGATCTTAATGTAAATTAATCTACATTATCTATCTGCTTTCATTTAATTATGTTCATCCTGATCCTAAAAGAACTGCAAAACTCCACCGCTGGCGTTTCACTGGTGCCCTAAAAGAACTGCACAACTCAAGAATCATAACAGAGACGTTTTATCAGATCCTGTCATGACCATCATTTGTACAATTTACATAGCTCACAGAAAGACTCTACTGGTGCCCGTGTTCCGCTGGTGTTCCTCTGGTGTTCCTCTGGTGTTTCACTGGTGTTCCACTGGTGTTCCACTGGTGTTTCGCTGGTGTTCCGCTGGTGTTCCCCTGGTGTTCCACTGGTGTTTCACTGGTGCTTCACTGGTGTTTCGCTGGTGTTTCGCTGGTGTTTCACTGGTGTTTCCCTGGCGTTCCACTGGCGTTTCACTGGTGTTTCCCTGGCGTTCCACTTGTGTTTCACTGGTGCCCGTGTCCCACTGGTGTCCCACTGGCGTTTCCCTGGTGTTCCACTGGCGTTTCACTGGTGTTTCCCTGGCGTTCCACTTGTGTTTCACTGGTGCCCGTGTCCCACTGGTGTCCCACTGGCGTTTCCCTGGTGCTTCACTGGCATTTCACTGGTGTTCCCCTGGTGTTCCACTGGTGTTTCGCTGGTGCTTCACTGGCATTTCACTGGTGTTCCACTGGTGTTTTGCTGGCGTTCCACTGGTGTTTCACTGGTGTTTCACTGGTGTTATGCTGGCGTTTCCCTGGTGTTCCACTGGTGTTTTGCTGGTGCTTCACTGGCATTTCACTGGTGTTCCACTGGTGTTTCGCTGGTGTTTCACTGGCATTTCACTGGTGTTCCCCTGGTGTTTCGCTGGTGCTTCACTGGCATTTCACTGGTGTTCCACTGGCATTTCACTGGTGTTCCCCTGGTGTTCCACTGGTGTTCCACTGGTGTTTTGCTGGTGCTTCACTGGTGTTTCACTGGTGTTATGCTGGCGTTTCCCTGGTGTTCCACTGGTGTTTCACTGGTGCTTCACTGGTGTTTCGCTGGTGTTTCGCTGGTGTTTCACTGGTGTTTCCCTGGCGTTCCACTGGTGTTTCACTGGTGTTTCCCTGGCGTTCCACTTGTGTTTCACTGGTGCCCGTGTCCCACTGGTGTACCACTGGCGTTTCCCTGGTGTTCCACTGGTGCTTCACTGGTGTTTCGCTGGTGTTTCACTGGTGCCCGTGTCCCACTGGTGTCCCACTGGCGTTTCCCTGGTGCTTCACTGGCATTTCACTGGTGTTCCCCTGGTGTTCCACTGGTGTTCCACTGGTGTTTCGCTGGTGCTTCACTGGCATTTCACTGGTGTTCCACTGGTGTTTTGCTGGCGTTCCACTGGTGTTTCACTGGTGTTTCACTGGTGTTTCACTGGTGTTATGCTGGCGTTTCCCTGGTGTTCCACTGGTGTTTTGCTGGTGCTTCACTGGCATTTCACTGGTGTTCCACTGGTGTTTCGCTGGTGTTTCACTGGTGTTCCACTGGTGTTCCGCTGGTGTTTCGCTGGTGCTTCACTGGCATTTCACTGGTGTTCCACTGGCATTTCACTGGTGTTCCCCTGGTGTTCCACTGGTGTTCCACTGGTGTTTTGCTGGTGCTTCACTGGTGTTTCACTGGTGTTATGCTGGCGTTTCCCTGGTGTTCCACTGGTGTTTCACTGGTGCTTCACTGGTGTTTCGCTGGTGTTTCGCTGGTGTTTCACTGGTGTTTCCCTGGCGTTCCACTGGTGTTTCACTGGTGTTTCCCTGGCGTTCCACTTGTGTTTCACTGGTGCCCGTGTCCCACTGGTGTACCACTGGCGTTTCCCTGGTGTTCCACTGGTGCTTCACTGGTGTTTCGCTGGTGTTTCACTGGTGCCCGTGTCCCACTGGTGTTTCCCTGGTGTTCCACTGGTGTTTCCCTGGTGTTCCACTGGTGTTCCCCTGGTGTTCCACTGGTGTTTCCCTGGTGTTCCACTGGTGTTCCCCTGGTGTTTCGCTGGCGTTCCACTGGTGTTTCACTGGTGCTTCACTGGTGTTTCGCTGGTGTTTCGCTGGTGTTTCACTGGTGTTTCCCTGGCGTTCCACTGGTGTTTCACTGGTGCCCGTGTCCCACTGGTGTACCACTGGCGTTTCCCTGGTGTTCCACTGGTGCTTCACTGGTGTTTCGCTGGTGTTTCACTGGTGCCCGTGTCCCACTGGTGTTTCCCTGGTGTTCCACTGGTGTTTCCCTGGTGTTCCACTGGTGTTCCCCTGGTGTTCCACTGGTGTTTCCCTGGTGTTCCACTGGTGTTCCCCTGGTGTTTCGCTGGCGTTCCACTGGTGTTTCACTGGTGTTTCACTGGTGTTCCACTGGTGTCCCACTGGCGTTTCCCTGGTGTTCCACTGGTGTTTCACTGGTGTTATGCTGGCGTTTCCCTGGTGTTCCACTGGTGTTTCACTGGTGCTTCACTGGTGTTTCGCTGGTGTTTCGCTGGTGTTTCGCTGGTGTTTCACTGGTGTTTCCCTGGCGTTCCACTGGCGTTCCACTGGCGTTCCACTGGCGTTCCACTGGTGTTTCCCTGGCGTTTCACTGGTGTTTCCCTGGCGTTCCACTTGTGTTTCACTGGTGCCCGTGTCCCACTGGTGTACCACTGGCGTTTCCCTGGTGTTCCACTGGTGTTTCACTGGTGCTTCACTGGTGTTTCGCTGGTGTTTCACTGGTGCCCGTGTCCCACTGGTGTTCCACTGGTGTTTCCCTGGTGTTCCACTGGTGTTCCCCTGGTGTTCCACTGGTGTTTTGCTGGTGCTTCACTGGTGTTCCACTGGTGTTCCACTGGCATTTCACTGGTGTTCCACTGGTGTTTCGCTGGCGTTCCACTGGTGTTTCACTGGTGTTTCACTGGTGTTATGCTGGCGTTTCCCTGGTGTTCCACTGGTGTTTCACTGGTGTTTCGCTGGTGTTTCGCTGGTGTTTCCCTGGCGTTCCACTGGTGTTTCACTGGTGCTTCACTGGTGCTTCACTGGGGTTTCGCTGGTGTTTCACTGGTGTTTCCCTGGTGTTTCGCTGGTGCTTCACTGGTGTTCCACTGGTGTTTCACTGGTGTTTCACTGGTGTTTCGCTGGTGTTTCACTGGCATTTCACTGGTGTTCCCCTGGTGTTCCACTGGTGTTCCACTGGTGTTTCGCTGGTGCTTCACTGGCATTTCACTGGTGTTCCACTGGTGTTTCGCTGGCGTTCCACTGGTGTTTCACTGGTGTTTCACTGGTGTTATGCTGGCGTTTCCCTGGTGTTCCACTGGTGTTCCCCTGGTGTTCCACTGGTGTTCCCCTGGTGTTCCACTGGTGTTTCGCTGGTGCTTCACTGGTGTTCCACTGGTGTTCCACTGGCATTTCACTGGTGTTCCCCTGGTGTTCCACTGGTGTTTCGCTGGTGCTTCACTGGCATTTCACTGGTGTTCCACTGGTGTTTCGCTGGCGTTCCACTGGTGTTTCACTGGTGTTTCACTGGTGTTATGCTGGCGTTTCCCTGGTGTTCCACTGGTGTTTCACTGGTGCTTCACTGGTGTTTCGCTGGTGTTTCGCTGGTGTTTCACTGGTGTTTCCCTGGCGTTCCACTGGTGTTTCCTTGGCGTTTCACTGGTGTTTCCCTGGCGTTCCACTTGTGTTTCACTGGTGCCCGTGTCCCACTGGTGTACCACTGGCGTTTCCCTGGTGTTTCACTGGTGTTTCACTGGTGCTTCACTGGTGTTTCGCTGGTGTTTCACTGGTGCCCGTGTCCCACTGGTGTTCCACTGGTGTTCCACTGGTGTTCCCCTGGTGTTCCACTGGTGTTCCCCTGGTGTTCCACTGGTGTTTCGCTGGTGCTTCACTGGTGTTCCACTGGTGTTCCACTGGCATTTCACTGGTGTTCCACTGGTGTTTCGCTGGCGTTCCACTGGTGTTTCACTGGTGTTTCACTGGTGTTATGCTGGCGTTTCCTTGGCGTTTCACTGGTGTTTCCCTGGTGTTTCGCTGGTGTTTCACTGGCATTTCACTGGTGTTCCCCTGGTGTTCCACTGGTGTTCCACTGGTGTTTCGCTGGTGCTTCACTGGCATTTCACTGGTGTTCCACTGGTGTTTCGCTGGCGTTCCACTGGTGTTTCACTGGTGTTTCACTGGTGTTATGCTGGCGTTTCCCTGGTGTTCCACTGGTGTTCCCCTGGTGTTCCACTGGTGTTCCCCTGGTGTTCCACTGGTGTTTCGCTGGTGCTTCACTGGTGTTCCACTGGTGTTCCACTGGCATTTCACTGGTGTTCCCCTGGTGTTCCACTGGTGTTTCGCTGGTGCTTCACTGGCATTTCACTGGTGTTCCACTGGTGTTTCGCTGGCGTTCCACTGGTGTTTCACTGGTGTTTCACTGGTGTTATGCTGGCGTTTCCCTGGTGTTCCACTGGTGTTTCACTGGTGCTTCACTGGTGTTTCGCTGGTGTTTCGCTGGTGTTTCACTGGTGTTTCCCTGGCGTTCCACTGGTGTTTCCTTGGCGTTTCACTGGTGTTTCCCTGGCGTTCCACTTGTGTTTCACTGGTGCCCGTGTCCCACTGGTGTACCACTGGCGTTTCCCTGGTGTTTCACTGGTGTTTCACTGGTGCTTCACTGGTGTTTCGCTGGTGTTTCACTGGTGCCCGTGTCCCACTGGTGTTCCACTGGTGTTCCACTGGTGTTCCCCTGGTGTTCCACTGGTGTTCCCCTGGTGTTCCACTGGTGTTTCGCTGGTGCTTCACTGGTGTTCCACTGGTGTTCCACTGGCATTTCACTGGTGTTCCACTGGTGTTTCGCTGGCGTTCCACTGGTGTTTCACTGGTGTTTCACTGGTGTTATGCTGGCGTTTCCCTGGTGTTCCACTGGTGTTTCGCTAGTGTTTCGCTGGTGTTTCGCTGGTGTTTCACTGGTGTTTCCCTGGCGTTCCACTGGCGTTTCCCTGGTGTTCCACTGGTGTTTCACTAGTGTTTCGCTGGTGTTTCGCTGGTGTTTCACTGGTGTTTCCCTGACGTTCCACTGGCATTTCCCTGGTGTTCCACTGGTGTTTCACTGGTGTTTCACTGGTGTTTCCCTGGTGTTTCGCTGGTGCTTCACTGGTGTTCCACTGGTGTTTCACTGGTGTTTCACTGGTGTTCCACTGGTGTTTCACTGGTGTTTCATTGGTGTTTCACTGGTGTTCCACTGGTGTTTCCCTGGTGTTTCGCTGGTGCTTCACTGGTGCTCCACTGGTGCTCCACTGGTGTTCCACTGGTGTTTCACTGGTGTTTCACTGGTGTTCCACTGGTGTTTCACTGGTGTTTCATTGGTGTTTCACTGGTGTTCCACTGGTGTTTCACTGGTGTTTCATTGGTGTTTCACTGGTGTTCCACTGGCGTTCCACTGGTGTTTCACTGGTGTTATGCTGGCGTTTCCCTGGTGTTCCACTGGTGTTCCCCTGGTGTTCCACTGGTGTTCCCCTGGTGTTTCGCTGGTGCTTCACTGGTGTTCCACTGGTGTTTCACTGGTGTTTCACTGGTGTTCCACTGGTGTTTCACTGGTGTTTCATTGGTGTTTCACTGGTGTTCCACTGGTGTTTCACTGGTGTTTCCCTGGTGTTTCACTGGTGTTCCACTGGCGTTCCACTGGTGTTTCACTGGTGTTATGCTGGCGTTTCCCTGGTGTTCCACTGGTGTTCCCCTGGTGTTCCACTGGTGTTCCCCTGGTGTTCCACTGGTGTTTCGCTGGTGCTTCACTGGTGTTCCACTGGTGTTCCACTGGCATTTCACTGGTGTTCCCCTGGTGTTCCACTGGTGTTTCGCTGGTGCTTCACTGGCATTTCACTGGTGTTTCACTGGTGTTTCACTGGTGTTATGCTGGCGTTTCCCTGGTGTTCCACTGGTGTTTCACTGGTGCTTCACTGGTGTTTCGCTGGTGTTTCGCTGGTGTTTCACTGGTGTTTCCCTGGCGTTCCACTGGTGTTTCCTTGGCGTTTCACTGGTGTTTCCCTGGCGTTCCACTTGTGTTTCACTGGTGCCCGTGTCCCACTGGTGTACCACTGGTGTTTCCCTGGCGTTCCACTTGTGTTTCACTGGTGCTTCACTGGTGTTTCGCTGGTGTTTCACTGGTGTTTCCCTGGCGTTCCACTGGCGTTCCACTGGTGTTTCCCTGGCGTTTCACTGGTGTTTCCCTGGCGTTCCACTTGTGTTTCACTGGTGCCCGTGTCCCACTGGTGTACCACTGGCGTTTCCCTGGTGTTCCGCTGGTGTTTCACTGGTGCTTCACTGGTGTTTCGCTGGTGTTTCACTGGTGCCCGTGTCCCACTGGTGTTCCACTGGTGTTTCCCTGGTGTTCCACTGGTGTTCCCCTGGTGTTCCACTGGTGTTCCCCTGGTGTTCCACTGGTGTTTCGCTGGTGCTTCACTGGTGTTCCACTGGTGTTCCACTGGCATTTCACTGGTGTTATGCTGGCGTTTCCCTGGTGTTCCACTGGTGTTTCACTGGTGCTTCGCTGGTGCTTCGCTGGTGCTTCGCTGGTGTTTCGCTGGTGTTTCGCTGGTGTTTCACTGGTGTTTCCCTGGTGTTTCGCTGGTGCTTCACTGGTGTTCCACTGGTGTTTCACTGGTGTTTCACTGGTGTTTCACTGGTGTTCCACTGGTGTTTCCCTGGTGTTTCGCTGGTGTTTCACTGGTGTTTCATTGGTGTTTCACTGGTGTTCCACTGGTGTTCCCCTGGTGTTTCGCTGGTGCTTCACTGGTGTTCCCCTGGTGTTTCGCTGGTGCTTCACTGGTGTTCCACTGGTGTTTCACTGGTGTTTCACTGGTGTTCCACTGGTGTTTCACTGGTGTTTCATTGGTGTTTCACTGGTGTTCCACTGGTGTTTCACTGGCGTTTCACTGGCGTTTCACTGGCGTTTCATTGGCGTTTCACTGGCGTTTCACTGGCGTTTCATTGGCGTTTCACTGGCGTTCCACTGGTGTTCCACTGGTGTTCCACTGGTGTTTCACTGGTGTTTCACTGGTGTTCCACTGGTGTTTCACTGGTGTTTCATTGGTGTTTCACTGGTGTTCCACTGGTGTTTCACTGGCGTTTCACTGGTGTTTCACTGGTGTTCCACTGGTGTTTCACTGGTGTTTCATTGGTGTTTCACTGGTGTTCCACTGGTGTTTCACTGGTGTTTCCCTGGTGTTTCGCTGGTGCTTCACTGGTGTTCCACTGGTGTTTCACTGGTGTTTCCCTGGTGTTTCGCTGGTGTTTCACTGGTGTTTCATTGGTGTTTCACTGGTGTTCCACTGGTGTTCCCCTGGTGTTTCGCTGGTGCTTCACTGGTGTTCCCCTGGTGTTTCGCTGGTGCTTCACTGGTGCTCCACTGGTGTTTCACTGGTGTTTCACTGGTGTTCCACTGGTGTTTCACTGGTGTTTCATTGGTGTTTCACTGGTGTTCCACTGGTGTTTCACTGGCGTTTCACTGGCGTTTCACTGGCGTTTCATTGGCGTTTCACTGGCGTTTCACTGGCGTTTCATTGGCGTTTCACTGGTGTTCCACTGGTGTTCCACTGGTGTTCCACTGGTGTTTCACTGGTGTTTCACTGGTGTTCCACTGGTGTTTCACTGGTGTTTCATTGGTGTTTCACTGGTGTTCCACTGGTGTTTCACTGGCGTTTCACTGGTGTTTCACTGGTGTTCCACTGGTGTTTCACTGGTGTTTCATTGGTGTTTCACTGGTGTTCCACTGGTGTTTCACTGGTGTTTCCCTGGTGTTTCGCTGGTGCTTCACTGGTGTTCCACTGGTGTTTCACTGGTGTTTCACTGGTGTTTCATTGGTGTTTCACTGGTGTTCCACTGGTGCCCGTGTTTCACTGTGTGCTGTCGTATCGTTTTGTAATCTAAAAGCTACATTTTGTAATTGAATCATTTCCGCTGCCTCTGTTATCCTGTCGCTTGTGAAAATCGACTTCTTCATTATTACATTTTTATGTCACCAAACAGACTGAGAAGGTAATCTTTTTATCTTTTGCATATTTGTAAGTAAAATCCCGCAGATCTGCTTGTATATATAACCGTGGTGTGAGTGGAACAGCAATGTTTATATTGATCACGGCTCGCATTATTGGGCCGAACCAAAGTTATTTGATTTTATCACAGTCCCAAAGCACACGAAGCAAACTGCCTTCACTGGATTCGCATTTTGAACACGTTATCTGCTCTTAAATCCAATTTACAAAATTGCGTTGGACTATAATTTAGTCTTTTTATTGTTTTCAGTTTGTTTTTTTCCACAAAAGAGCCCAGAAATGCCACTCTTGCCTTTCTGAAGATCCCAGATGAAATTTCTTAGTGATGTCATTTAATGGTGTGTACATCGTTTTATATTGTTTTCTAAAAGTTCCACATCAGACTCATGTGTAGCTCAATCCAATTTGCCTTTTCTTTCAGTTTATTTCATTCTTTATTATTACTGTTATTCAGATTGGCCGTTTAACTGAAGCAGAACTTTGAATTTCAGGGCTCTTTGTGCATGATTTGCAGATATAAAATGTTGTTTGGACTTAGATAAAGACGTTTTGGCCGTACATTGAAGCTTTCCAGCATAGTTTCCTGAATGTATTTCCAGTCTTTGCACACATTAGCATCAAAGGACTTAGCTGCCCGATGGCAACCCAGTGATATATAAAAGGAAAATTAAGAAGCTTTAGACAGACACCTTTATTTAAGATAGATATCCTTTGGTAGCACCATCTATCTTTTTTGCTTTTCCATGAAGTTACAAATGATTTTATGCAACTCGTCCAACCAGTTCTAACATATTTTCACAGGTAACATCCTTGAAATATATATAGTATCTTTATACTGTTCACATGACCCCCACAGATGCATGGATATTTGTTTTTAAGGCCTTTGGGTTTGTATATAATGTTGAAACACACTGGATTAAATCATTATTACTCTGTGGAGTTGTGAACATGTATTTACAGCATCTATACCAAACCGTGTACATTAGTTTTAACCCCATCTATGTTCTTTTAACTCCTAACTCGAATCATTTGTGGGTATAAACATAAATTTGAAATTTGAAAACTGTGGAACGCAGATAAAAACCCACATTTAGGGACACTTCATGTGTTGTCGGTTGAGATGACACCCCCTAAAACCATGGTAACCAAGGAAATCTCTATATCTGAGGGCTGTATGAACACTACTGCCCAACACTTCTTCAGCTGGCTCTTATTGTCTTAATGGTATTTCAGACGCTCCCTTATAAGCTTGGGCCTGAAATGCACAAAAAGACAAGTGTTGGGTTTCCAGTCTCACTTTATTCTTCTTCACTTCTTAAAGAGTGCATTTTAATTTCCACTATATGGAAAATGTTGTGAAGGACCAGAGCGTCTCTTTCCACCATCTCCTCCTTCCTGCTTATGGCCGTTTGGAGTCAAATGAACGCCAGTTCGACATGGTTAATGGACAGAAGACAAGTTTCGGTGCAATCTGTTGGTTTCTTTAGCTAGAATATTGTTTTTTTAAACTGGCTCTACATGAATTAATTGGATTATTTTGAAATGAATTAATTGGATTATGATTACAATGAATTGAATTCCAATTGGCTTGACTTGGACTTTATTACTTAAGTGCTTTGAGATGACATTTCTTGTAATTTGGCGCTTTATAAATAAAACTGCTTATAAATGTTTAAACTTTAACTATCTGTATGTAGTTTAAAAAAAAAAAAAGACATGACAAGTGTCCAGTTTTATTGCAGTTATAGTGAAATTTGCAATGTTTTTTGAGCTGATCGGGTTGTTCTCCTTCACAGCTCAGCCTGATTTATAAAGTATCTTACTCTGAAATGAGCATGCATCATGCAGTGTTTAAGAAGACTTGAAAGTAGCAACTGATACCATGAAGTCCCTGGGAAAAACTCTTTTTTTGATAAACCAGATGTCAGCTCTTGGTATCAGATTGATTCTTCTTCTTCTTTTTTAAAAACACCATCTCCACAGACAAAGCCAGACTGCAACTGTGAGTCACTTTGACTTCTTTGAATATACAAATCAGCCGGACTGGATATATCACTGACGTTATCTCGTCTTCACAAAGCGTGTGAATGTCAAATGATTCAACATGGGAACCGAGCTGGTAATTCTTGGGAAAGTTCACGGCAGGCATGAGTGCTCGTTTCCTCGGGAGACAGGACACAGATGCAGGGTCTTTTCAAAAGCAAAGTGCTTATTAATATAACAAGGCAGGTGAGGATCTCCAAGCAGAGCAAAGGAATCAGGCTGTGAAACTCCTGGAGCTGGGGAGACTGCTGCTATGAAAGTTAAAGAGAAGTTCTCTCCACACCAGGAGGAAAACAGAAAAGCTATGACCCAACATAAACTCACACTCTCCTATTGAGGCGGATTTAAAGGACGCTCTCCTAAAAACCGAGGCATTATGAAACTTTAACTGTAACCTAAACCTCTAACGGCGGCACAAAACATCTCAAGAACAAAACGCTCCGCTGGGGGAGGAACTATGAAACGATTACAAATCAAACTCCCAAGAAAACGGAGGAACAAAACAAAGCTATGAAGCTTACCGTGATAAATAAACTGTGGAAAACTTACAACAAAGGTAGCTCTGCAGGAGGATCGCTCGAGGAAACTAAGGCTCAAGAGGCTAGTCATGAAGCTCATGGACAGAGACAACAAACTGGCCCAAGACCAGGGAGACGCAGACTATTTGAACACATGAGGGACCACGGGGAACAGGTGGAAACGAGAGGGAAGTCAATATTTCAAAATAAAACAGGAAATGACGAGACAAGACATGAATAAAAGCATAAGTCGTGACAACTGTAGCATAGGCTGGTAGCCTCATCTTCTGCCGTCTGCATACCTTTAACTGCATGTTCAACCTGATTGAGCCATCTCTACTGTATGACTGAGGTATGGCATGCCAACAAAATCCATTAGATGTTATTGCGTCTTTAAATAGTAGGCGTGTCCATTTCCCCTCGAACAAGGAAGTGAAAGGCGGGAAAACCACTGCATTTGATTGACTGTTTTTGGTGAAATTTTGAAAGGTAAGTATCTTCAGGATCTTTTCTTTGGTCATCAGCCTCACTCAGATCACCATCAGAGTCTTTTGATGGAACAAGAGCCAGAATAGTGCGTGGTCTTGCACTGTAAAGTATTTTAGCATCCATCTAGTTAATTTAAGAAAAAATAAAAGGTATTAAAAACCAAATTCTCTTACAATTGTAGTGATATTGTCAGTACCAGAGAGGGATTCAGGACGCAGATGCAGGGTCTTCCGGTTCAAGAGGGTTTTATTATAATAAACACAGGATCACGGCACTGCAGGGCAGCGCAAAAGAAACAAGCTATAAAACGCCTAAGCGCTCTCCTCCGTATCTGTGGTGGAGGAGGAGCGCGGCTATGAAAGTTAACAAACGTAAAATCTCTCCACAACGGGAGGAAAACCAAAAGCTATGAACTCTTAACAAAACAAAGACTCGCTCTCAAAGTGAGGCGGAATAAAACAAAGGCACTCTTTCAAAAACAGAGGCTCTATGAAACTTTAACTTTAACTAAAAGCTCCCTTTAACGGAGGAGACTATAACAAGTAAGAACGAAAAATCACTCCTAAAAAATGGAGGAAAAACAAAGCTATGGAACTTACCGTAACAATAAATAAACTAAGGCTATGGAAGTAGAATAAATTACCAAACAAGATGCACTGCAGGAGAGTCGCTCACTGCAGGCTCGAGGGATCATGGAACCAAGACAAGACAAGACAAGACAAGTGGCTCTAAATGTGACAAAATACTGGCACAAGACAAGGGAAACAGACTATTTGAACACATGAGGGACCAAGGGGAACAGGTGGAAACACTTTGGGAATCAGGGAAGACAATCAGACGCTTGACACGGGAGGAAGGGCAAGATACCTGAAACGAGAGGAGAAGATTAGTGCTTTTTCAAAATAAAACAGGAAATGACGAGACATGGAACAGAAAATAAACCGTGACAGATATTTGTATAACAGCAAGTGTCATTTTGTAACAATGGAAGTAGTCGCATTACCAGTACAAATATTGGCAGTGTTTTATGGCATATTACCATGAATAAATTAAGTCCATTGCCTAAAATGCCTGTTTTTGTTGTTTATTTCTTCCTAAATTAGCATTATATTAGTTTTTTTTCCCCCGTTTTTTGCTATTTTTATGAATTTTGGTACGTTAGCCACCAAACAACATCTCAACCGTTTAATAGAGGGCTATATTTTGGGGGTCAGTAAAAAAATAAGCATTTGATTGTAGTTATTATTGACTCAAATGAATAAGAAATACAAAAAAAAAAATATCCCCACCTTTTTTCTAGGTGGGGTTGTTAAAGGGATAAATGCACTACAATTTCCACCTTTTGGTTTTTGCATCGTGCCTCATGTTCAAATGCTAACATGGATCTCATGTTCTCCAGTACACATTTAAAATGTGACAACCCAATGAAAATCAAATAGACTGTCTCACTCAAAATTATTTGGCCACTTATTTTCTGTCATCACAGCTGTCCAGATGTTCCTTTTCTTCACACAATCACACAATTTCCATGAAAACTGGACATGCTGTCCAACAGAAAAACACAGGGTGATGGTTATTGTGTTGTGTCCAATTATGCTACAAGTTCAAATGATTTCCACTTTATTCTAAACCTGGGTGAAAGTTAAGGTGACCAGATTTCTGAAATTGACATTCTACATCTACCAAAAAAACAAACAAAAAACCTGCCAGTTCACACAAAATAGATAAGTTAATACACAACATACCATTTATCGCGGCCGCTGGTCTCCTTTTCTGGATTGTTGTTGTTGTTGTTGACGCTGCTGCGTCTTTACGTCATACGACGTCTTCTCTGGCGATGCGTTCAATGGCTGCCGTAATAACTGGGGTTACTTTGAGTCTGCGCGCATTTCCCCCCATTCAGTGTCAAAATCGGGGACAACTTTGTCCAGGGACAGGTCACCATAAACGGGGACGTCTGGTCACCTTAATGAAAGTGGAACACTTTTTAAAATGCACAGAATCAGATTTTTAATCGAATCAATTTAACTCATAGAGGCCAAAATGACAAATGTTCCATATAAGCACATCAATGTTCTGAGAAGACCCAGGGCAACAGATCTGCTCCACTAACCCAGAACATCACCTTTGCCCCAGTCTAGTAGAAAATAATGCAAACATAATAGATTATGAGAATTTATCAAATATTATAATTACTAACTCATTAATTAGATGATTTCTTCAAGCACAAATGCCACAAATATCTCAGATGGACCAATTATGATGGTCTTTTAATATTATTTAGTTATTACAGTTGCTAATGAAGATATATTTGAGATGTATTGACAATGGGAATCATTATTAATTCCCATTAATAATGATTAATGGGAATAAATCATTAATCATCTGAAAATATTGTACATTATTGAAAATTACTGGAACTTCCATTGAGGGAGTAACGCACTGCAGGAGAGATACATTCATCTGGAATCACATGAACTGAAGATTGGTTCAAATAAATAAATAAATAACTTATAATAATATTATAATAATATATTATAACAATAAATAAACTTTTAATTTGGTACGTAGACTCATAGCTTCCTATATACATGTATGTATGACATAAAGAGAATATCCACCAATTGGCTTTTTGCACTGATTGGTTGAAAGTTAGCTTGAGAAAAACAGATTTCATCACAAAGAGGACAAACTTCATGATTCAGATGTGTAGTTTCACTCCATCACAAAGCAGATCTTTGTCCACTTCTGTCTTTTCCAAAGCAGGACGAAGCTTAAGGAGCATCAACAGCATCAACATAACCAAGAGCAGCCCGTAGATCTGGTATTTCTGAGACCAAGTGGCAGCAAAATGCTGAGAATGTGTAGACGTGTGTTTGCAAAACCCTAAAGCAGAGAGGCTGCAGAGACATGTAAAAAGCACAGTGACGTGCACGCGCACGTGCGTGCACGTGTGGGTAAGTGGTTGTCTTTGCTTGCATTTAAATGTTTACATGGTCCTGGAATGTTCTGAAAGCTGATCTGCTCACCAGAAAGTGCCAACAGCCACAAACACACACACACACCCGTTACAACCCCGGTGAGATTGCTGGTGCTGGTTATACGGTTGCTTAGATCTGTTTATACAATGCATTCCTTGTCCACCTACAACTGAACACACTGGACAGAAATACAGTGCACTGCTGTTTCAGAGACACTCATACTTAGGATTTGGCATTACTGCTGTGTTGGTCAGGAGGACAGATAATGAATCGGAGCTCAGATAAAGTGAATTGATCACCCAAAAAACATACTCAGCAAAGCTGCAGAGACCTCAGCTTGCACAATGGGCCAGAGGTGAGCATAGCTGCTCTGTTTGGCATCAAACAAAGACAAGACGCCATTTTCACTCAGCAGACACACATAAATATTCCCTCCGTGACTCATAACAATCAAAACAAATGAAAGTGTCTGTGAGAGGGGAAACTTTCCTCATTGTCTGTTTTAATTTGAGTCTTATTTAACAAGTTGAGAATCAAAGATCAGATAAGGGGGGTGGGGGGGGGGGGGGGGGCGGAGGGCGACACATCGCAGAGATGACAACAGACGCTGGGAGGGAGAGAAGAAGAAGAAGAGAATGACTTCAGAATCCATCAGGCTGAAAATAGAGCAGTTTTTTTGTTTCATCCGACAGAGAAGTGTCGATAATTATCTTCTGTAAGCCAGAGTGGGTAGTGTTTCTGTGTGTGTGCACGTGCACGTGCACGCATTAATGTGTGTGCAGAGTCTTCCTGCCAGAGAGCATTTTAAATGCAGGGGTAAAGGTTGTCAGTGTGTGACAGCTATAAATGGCCCTTCAGTTCTCTTCTCAGCACCACACCGACACACACCTTCTCCCTTTCACTCTGATGCAGAAAGACACACAAGCATGTACACCACTGATTTAAAGCAAAATGTCTTCATTTTCAAGTTCTTTCTGTTTAATTATGAGCTCCTCCAGAGAGTGACAGTGAGAGCAAAGATGCTCAAGGTGCAGCTGATGCTCCCCACACACCAGAAGACTTAGAAAAGACTCTGAAAGATCTAAAGCTCACATCTAAAGACTAATATTTAGGGTTTTTAGCCCCAGACTGGCCTCAGACTAAAGACTGAATCTTGTAGGGTCACTATTTACAAAGACTACAACTGGATTTTTTTAGATTTTTTCCCATCATGCTCAGCAGAAGTTTTACAAAAATGGAGGAGAAGCAGCTTTTAGCTGCAGCTGCTCTGGTCTGTGCAGTGGTTTGTAGTGAAAAACCCAACAAAAAGAAGAGAAAACGCCACAGAATATCACTCGTTCTTCTACTTCCACCAACATGTTTGTTATTTCCTGTTTCCGACTTTGTCAGAAACGTCACTGCGACCTGCGATAATATTAAACACGTTTAATATGAGCCCAAAACTGGGGAAAGACTGGCATGAAACGCGGTCGTTTCTGCAGATTAACACCTTAAACTTAACGATGGAGATGACGGGAGAGCGCCGAGACTCCAGTTAGACTTCAGTTAAACTCCTAAAGGCTCCAGTTAGACTCCTAAAGACTCCAGTTAGACTCCAGTTAGACTCCTAAAGACTCCAGTTAGACTCCTAAAGACTCCAGTTAGACTCCTAAAGACTCCTAAAGACTCCAGTTAGACTCCTAAAGACTCCAGTTAGACTCCTAAAGACTCCAGTTAGACTCCAGTTAGACTCCTAAAGGCTCCAGTTAGACTCCTAAAGACTCCAGTTAGACTCCAGTTAGACTCCTAAAGACTCCAGTTAGACTCCTAAAGACTCCAGTTAGACTCCTAAAGACTCCAGTTAGACTCCTAAAGGCTCCAGTTAGACTCCAGTTAGACTCCTAAAGACTCCAGTTAGACTCCTAAAGGCTCCAGTTAGACTCCTAAAGGCTCCAGTTAGACTCCTAAAGGCTCCAGTTAGACTCCTAAAGACTCCAGTTAGACTCCTAAAGGCTCCAGTTAGACTCCTAAAGACTCCAGTTAGACTCCAGTTAGACTCCTAAAGACTCCAGTTAGACTCCTAAAGACTCCAGTTAGACTCCAGTTAGACTCCTAAAGACTCCAGTTAGACTCCTAAAGACTCCAGTTAGACTCCTAAAGACTCCTAAAGACTCCAGTTAGACTCCTAAAGACTCCAGTTAGACTCCTAAAGACTCCAGTTAGACTCCAGTTAGACTCCAGTTAGACTCCAGTTAGACTCCTAAAGACTCCAGTTAGACTCCAGTTAGACTCCTAAAGACTCCAGTTAGACTCCTAAAGACTCCAGTTAGACTCCAGTTAGACTCCTAAAGACTCCTAAAGACTCCAGTTAGACTCCTAAAGACTCCAGTTAGACTCCAGTTAGACTCCTAAAGACTCCAGTTAGACTCCTAAAGACTCCAGTTAGACTCCTAAAGACTCCTAAAGACTCCAGTTAGACTCCTAAAGACTCCAGTTAGACTCCTAAAGACTCCAGTTAGACTCCAGTTAGACTCCTAAAGACTCCAGTTAGACTCCTAAAGGCTCCAGTTAGACTCCAGTTAGACTCCTAAAGACTCCAGTTAGACTCCTAAAGACTCCAGTTAGACTCCTAAAGACTCCTAAAGACTCCAGTTAGACTCCTAAAGACTCCAGTTAGACTCCTAAAGACTCCAGTTAGACTCCAGTTAGACTCCAGTTAGACTCCTAAAGACTCCAGTTAGACTCCTAAAGACTCCAGTTAGACTCCTAAAGACTCCAGTTTGACTCCTAAAGACTCCTAAAGACTCCAGTTAGACTCCTAAAGACTCCAGTTAGACTCCTAAAGACTCCAGTTAGACTCCAGTTAGACTCCAGTTAGACTCCTAAAGACTCCAGTTAGACTCCAGTTAGACTCCAGTTAGACTCCTAAAGACTCCAGTTAGACTCCTAAAGACTCCAGTTAGACTCCTAAAGACTCCAGTTAGACTCCTAAAGACTCCAGTTAGACTCCTAAAGGCTCCAGTTAGACTCCTAAAGACTGCAGTTAGACTCCTAAAGACTCCAGTTAGACTCCAGTTAGACTCCTAAAGACTCCAGTTAGACTCCTAAAGACTCCAGTTAGACTCCTAAAGACTCCAGTTAGACTCCTAAAGACTCCAGTTAGACTCCTAAAGGCTCCAGTTAGACTCCTAAAGACTCCAGTTTTTAGTCTGGGACTGTGGAAATCGTTTGGTGTGAGCCAAAATTTAACTTATTACAGTGGCAAATTATTACAATAGAGTATTTATGCTGATTTAAGAACAAGTTTCTGTTTACTCTGTCATCACTTTTGCCAAAGTCAAGTCCGAGCTGCTCTTTAACATGAAATAATGATTTTTTTTGCTGGCCTGCCATCAAACAATGCTAAATCCAAAGGTCCGCTGGGAAAAATCCCCGTTTGTAGCTCTTACATTAATGTTTTTCTAGGTTTAATTAAACCAAAATGAACAGAAACGTTACAGGAAAAAATCCCTGAGCTGACTCAGAGATAAAGAAAAATCAAATTTACACGGCTACAGAGAGCTGATCGACGTGGTCATCCCAGTAAAAGGTCAAAGGTTAACAAGCTGCCTCTGAAAAAGGATCCCTTAAGAAAATATATATGGCTACTAAAATAGGCTCGTAACCTTTCTATCACGCTGTCTGCTGCTCACGTAAACACCAGCAGCAGCGGGGTCAAAGGTCAGACAGCTGGAAAATAACATTACAACTAATGGACTCTCATCTGTTTATTCATAAAGGTTTCCTCTCTCTTTTTCTCCCGCTGAACAAGTGCACTTTGTGGGTGTGCGCGCTCACGTTTTCCGTGGTTTCTCGCCGGGTCTCCAGGGACGCTGCAATGACTCTACCCAGAGTGCTTTGCGTCACAGGCGGGTCTGTGTGAGAGTGAGTGGGTAGTTTTATTACATTTCACCGAGGCACAGGGACATAAATGTGGCACAGCATCAGGATGCACCCCGACTTATTTAAACTTCAAAAAGGAATCCTAGTATCTGGCAGAAATGACTCGTGGGAACAGATAGAGAAGCGTGACATAACTGTTCTGAACATCTGGTCAGTCTTTCTCCTGATGACATCACCAGAAACCCACCACTGAGCTGCTTTCCAGAAAGTTCGAAATGTATCGTTTCTGTGTAGCTGCGATGTAATTTTGGCATAAATCGGATCACCAGCATGAGTCATTTTTGCGTTAATTAGAATTCTCAGTGCCATTGAAATGCTGAAATGTGCAAAGAAGCCGGCTAAACAAATGTGTTGCAGCTGCCTTGCTTCTTCCCTCATTGTTTGGACCTGAACCACAGAAGGCTGTGAGTCCAACATACCAGCTGGAAATTTCCCACTTTTAACTCGCTGATATCTTTGATCCCAGTCTTATTCAAGCAGATAACGTTGCCTGGCAACTGAAATAGTGAAAGGCCCAATTTACTCGGTGTCATTGAACATCTCCTAGAAACCGATTCAATACTCTTATCAATACTACTCAAAATTGCTTGTGAAAGTACTAAAACATTAATGTACAGTATGAAATATTACATAAAATGTTTTTTGGTTATTTAATACAATTATTTTGCATAATATGCTTAATTCTGTGACCTCGTATATTAAGATACTGTTTGTTTATCACAAAAATTATGGAAGACTGGATTTAAAAGCCCATTTCTGACGTTAAAATATATAATAATAATATATATAATAATATAGTAAGTAGTCAGAATTGTAGATTAATATAATTTTACTACAGTAAATCACACACACTTGTATTTATCATGTTTTTATTGAATATGCTTGGCAATCATTTCCAGTCCAGGCTGAAAAAAGCTGCAAATGTTTGTCAGCTACTGGGAGTTAGGTGTTAGAGTTAGTTTGGAAGTCTGGTTTATGGTGAAATATCCATCTATTTTCTATCCCTGATTAATCCAAGTCAGGGTCACTGAGGGGTTGGAGCCTATCCCAGCTGTCATTGGGCGAAAATGACATCGTCATAAGTTACACCTCAATGGTAACTATCACAGGAAGCTGGAAAAGGCTGGAAAAGCATTAAAGTGCTCATCCAGCCACAGAAAACTGTCGATAATCTGGTCCTATGAGCTCCTATAAAAGCACAGCAAAATGTGTCCAATGTAAGAAACAAAGATGCAAACATCTTTGTTACTTCTTTGGCTTGTTTCTCGTGAATAAACGATTGCGTAAGTCTACTTAAAATAACCACCACATGAAAATGATTTTCACGAACTGTCAGACTCGTAAAAGCTTTGAAGCAAAGATTTATGCTTAACATTTGGTCATCAGCTCGTGTGAACGGCAGAAACAGATGTCAGATTAAACTGGTATCAACGCTTGTTTTTTTATCCGCTTTAATATTGTTGAAATTTATATTTTAAACGTGTTTGAACAGAAGAAGATGACTTTAAGTCAGCTTATAACATTCCAAAAGGTCAAAAATCGAGCTGAAAACAGACCAAAACCTGTCTTGAGCTCGGCTTCTTGATCCAATCTGTCACTGGGGGAGCTTTCTTTCTGGGGCAAAAAGCAGGTCAGCCTCCCATGAGAATGACGCTGACACATTGGCGTAACCACGCATTCTTTGGGGGGGTCGTGTCCCCCCCAATATTGAGAAAATACCAACCTGTCCCCCCCCAATATTCAGCAGAAAATATGTAAAATGCATGTTCTCCTTTTATGAACCCTGTCAAGGGATCGGTCTCTTGTTATGTCTTGTTTATTTTCAGTTTATTTCCGTGTGTTACCATGGGAACGTAACGGCTGCGCCGCGGTCGCCGTTGGTGATGCTAACACTCTAGCCAATGAGAGTGACCCACCGGGCGCGCTTGCGTGTGTTACCATGGGAACGTAACGGCTGCGCCGCCGTCTCAGCAGCGGCTCTCCTTATCTTTACGTTGGACTTCTACTTTTGACGGAGCCGCTGCTCAACAGAGCAGATTGTACCAGAACAGGAAATCCAACACAGAATCAACAAAATAAACTTCCGCCCCCTTTCAAAATAAAAGAACTTAAAACAAAAATAACATTAGACTGTTAGACTTTTCATTGTTAATGCACATTTTGAGACATTGACACAATAGAAATGAACTTAAAAGTCCTCGGCACATTTTTTGCTAAAGGAAAAGTCTGTAATTTGTTACATCATTAGTTGTCCTTATTAAAATATTTCCATCAACATGCTTTGGGTATTTGGTCGTTTTCCATTGGAAGCTGTCCTATTTGCTACAGAACTACTGGAAGAGCATAATTGTAATTGGTAGGTGTGTTTAAGGTCAGTAAACAGGAAGCAACTAACCAAAACAAAGTGGGGGGGCAGTCACTGTCTCGGAGAAATTACACTATTCCTTTAGATGTGAACTTACATGGTCAATGTAGTCCTCTAAACTATGTTCTAAATATCCAATTTTTCATATATAAATAAAGAATTGTAGATAATGCACTCAACAATTTTGTTTTTCTTGGACCCCCCCAATGTCTAAACCATGGTTACGCCCTTGGCTGACATATTGTCGAATGCAGGAACCTGATCTTGGTTGTTTATCAGCTCATTTGTCCACTATTTTTACAACTAGCTGCTCCCAGGTTTTTTTTTTTAATAGCTGCTGGTGTTGTTGGCTGGATTCATTGAAATGAGTTCACTTTAACGGCTCCCGTGCACAGAAAGCTATCTGTGTTTAATGGGCTGACATCTATCACGGGCCCACTCCCCAGCAGCAAAAAGCTGCCGTGTGGAGCAGAAATAGGCAGTTTTCTCTGTGGCATGAGCAGCCATTTGGACTGTTGCTAATGTGAGATGACAGGTAAACTTGTGAGTCGCGCCCCCATACCAGTGCCCACTGCTGAGGCTGTGTGAGTGTGTGTTTTTGGCGCTGTTGGGGGGGGGGGGAGCATAGCCAGCAGTGAGTCCAAGCAGTAATCAGGTCGTAAACTCCATCAGGTTCTGTTTGCTCTGGAAGAAAAGGTGGTTGAGAAGGAAGGAGGCAGTAAAACTCTGGTTAGCCTTGTCAGCTCTCCTTCAGTCTGCAAAGAGCTGGGGGGTGAAGGTGGGGGGGTAAAACATGGGGAAGGCAAACAGGTTGTAAGAGCAGGAGGACAGAAATATATTTGGAGGTATTTGTAAAAGTGTTTTATAGAAGGTTACAGCCGTCTGTGGAGGCAGATGGCAGAAGGAAAGTTATTAGGCTGAGTGTGTGAGGCGCTTCTGTCCGGTAGCCACAGCCCTGCATAATCTCAGTCATCACTTGTCTCTGGTTTGTCAGTAGCAGTGGACACATGTGGTGAACGGAAACACACACTCTGCAGACTTAAGGGGTCATCCTGCGAGGGGGGGGGGTGCTGATGATGGGTATGTCTCAGCGCTGATGCTTCGATGTAAATGGTCAACACTGGCAGGTTATTTGGTGGTCACAGCAACTGTTGTGATGAAAACAGTTTAATTAGACTTGACTTAATCGCACACACATTCAGCTCTTTTTTCCGGGTGTGTGTGTGTGTTTGTGAGTCCTTGCAGCACAGCTAATTGTAACTGGATCCAGCAGTGAAGCTTCAGGGTTTCCTGTTGCGACTCTGTGCTCCTCTCAGGGTTCAAACACCCACACAGAAACCCGAACAGTGTGCAGCTGCAGCAGCGTTTCAGCTCATATTAACACAAAATCAGTCGCAAACTGTGCCAAATTATCACAAAAGTGACTAAAGTTTGGTAAAAAATGCTTGAAAAGTGTTGTTATTTATGCGTATCCTAATAAAAAAGCCCGAATTTAAAGAGGTGTAAGCGTTTCAGCTCATATTAATCCAAAATCAGTCGCAAACTTAGCAAATTTAATCGTGATTAAACTATAATTCAGTTAAAAGACCATTTATTTCCCTTAAATTCTGATAATCTCACCTATGTGACATAACAAAGCTGAGACACAGTAAATGTTGAAGTAATAACACACACAGAAGGCATTTTGGCTTGTCCCACTGTGACATAATGTGCCAAATTATCAGCTGTGATGTATGTTTCTGATAAAAGTTTGGTAAAAAATGCTTGAAAAGTGTTGTTATTTATACGTATCCTAATAAAAAAGCCCGAATTTAAAGAGGTGTAAGCGTTTCAGCTCATATTAACACAAAATCAGTCGCAAACTGTGCCAAATTATCACAAAAGTGACAAAAGTTTGGTAAAAAATGCTTGAAAAGTGTTGTTATTTATGCGTATCCTAATAAAAAAGCACGAATTTAAAGAGGTGTAAGCGTTTCAGCTCATATTAACACAAAATCAGTCACAAACTTAGGAAATTATCAGCTGTGATGTATGTTTCTGACAAAATTTTGGTAAAAAATGCTTGAAAAGTGTTGTTATTTATGCGTATCCTAATAAAAAAGCCCGAATTTAAAGAGGTGGAAGCGTTTCAGCTCATATTAACACAAAATCAGTCGCAAACTGTGCCAAATTATAACAAAAGTGACAAAAGTTTGGTAAAAAATGCTTGAAAAGTGTTGTTATTTATGCGTATCCTAATAAAAAAGCCAGAATTTAAACAGGTGTAAGCGTTTCAGCCCATATTAACACAAAATCAGTCACAAACTGTGCCAAATTATCAGCTGTGATGTATGTTTATGATAAAAGTTTGGTAAAAAATGCTTGAAAAGTGTTGTTATTTATAAATATCCTAATAAAAAAGCCCGAATTTAAAGAGGTGTAAGCGTTTCAGCTCATATGAACACAAAATCAGTCGCAAACTGTGCCAAATTATCAACTGTGATGTATATTTCTGATAAAAGTTTGGTAAAAAATGCTTGAAAAGTGTTGTTATTTATGCGTATCCTAATAAAAAAGCCCGAATTTAAAGAGGTGTAAGCGTTTCAGCTCATATTAACACAAAATCAGTCACAAACTGTGCCAAATTATCAGCTGTGATGTATGTTTATGACAAAAGTTTGGTAAAAAATGCTTGAAAAGTGTTGTTATTTATGCGTATCCTAATAAAAAAGCCCGAATTTAAAGAGGTGTAAGCGTTTCAGCTCATATTAACACAAAATCAGTCGCAAACTGTGCCAAATTATCAGCTGTGATGTATGTTTATGATAAAAGTTTGGTAAAAAATGCTTTAAAAGTGTTGTTATTTATGCGTATCCTAATAAAAAAGCCCGAATTTAAAGAGGTGTAAGCGTTTCAGCTCATATTAACACAAAATCAGTCGCAAACTGTGCCAAATTATCAGCTGTGATGCATGTTTCTGACAAAAGTTTGGTAAAAAATGCTTGAAAAGTGTTGTTATTTATGCGTATCCTAATAAAAAAGCTAAAATTTAAAGAGGCGTAAGCGTTTCAGCTCATATTAATACAAAATCAGTCGCAAACTGTGCCAAATTATCACAAAAGTGACAAAAGTTTGGTAAAAAAATGCTTGAAAAGTGTTGTTATTTATGTGTATCCTAATAAAAAAGCCTGAATTTAAAGAGGAGTAAGCGTTTCAGCTCATATTAAAACAAAATCAGTCGCAAACTGTGCCAAATTATCACAAAAGTGACAAAAGTTTGGTAAAAAATGCTTGAAAAGTGTTGTTATTTATGCGTATCCTAATAAAAAAGCCTGAATTTAAAGAGGTGTAAGCGTTTCAGCTCATATTAATCCAAAATCAGTCGCAAACTTAGCAAATTTAATCGTGATTAAACTATAATTCAGTTAAAAGACCATTTATTTCCCTTAAATTCTGATAATCTCACCTATGTGACATAACAAAGCTGAGACACAGTAAATGTTGAAGTAATAACACACACAGAAGGCATTTTGGCTTGTCCCACTGTGACATAATGTGCCAAATTATCAGCTGTGATGTATGTTTCTGATAAAAGTTTGGTAAAAAATGCTTGAAAAGTGTTGTTATTTATACGTATCCTAATAAAAAAGCCCGAATTTAAAGAGGTGTAAGCGTTTCAGCTCATATTAACACAAAATCAGTCGCAAACTGTGCCAAATTATCACAAAAGTGACAAAAGTTTGGTAAAAAATGCTTGAAAAGTGTTGTTATTTATGCGTATCCTAATAAAAAAGACCGAATTTAAAGAGGTGTAAGCGTTTCAGCTCATATTAACACAAAATCAGTAGCAAACTGTGCCAAATTATCAGCTGTGATGTATGTTTCTGATAAAAGTTTGGTAAAAAATGCTTGAAAAGTGTTGTTATTTATGCGAATCCTAATAAAAAAGCCTGAATTTAAAGAGGTGTAAGCGTTTCAGCTCATATTAACACAAAATCAGTCACAAACTGTGCCAAATTATCAGCTGTGATGTATGTTTCTGACAAAAGTTTGGTAAAAAATGCTTGAAAAGTGTTGTTATTTATGCGTATCCTAATAAAAAAGCCCGAATTTAAAGAGGTGTAAGCGTTTCAGCTCATATTAACACAAAATCAGTCACAAACTGTGCCAAATTATCAGCTGTGATGTATGTTTATGATAAAAGTTTGGTAAAAAATGCTTGAAAAGTGTTGTTATTTATACGTATCCTAATAAAAAAGCCCAAATTTAAAGAGGTGTAAGCGTTTCATCTCATATTAACACAAAATCAGTCGCAAACTGTGCCAAATTATCACAAAAGTGACAAAAGTTTGGTAAAAAATGCTTGAAAAGTGTTGTTATTTATGCGTATCCTAATAAAAAAGCCCGAATTTAAAGAGGTGTAAGCGTTTCAGCTCATATTAACACAAAATCAGTCACAAACTGTGCCAAATTATCAGCTGTGATGTATGTTTATGATAAAAGTTTGGTAAAAAATGCTTGAAAAGTGTTGTTATTTATGCGTATCCTAATAAAAAAGCCCAAATTTAAAGAGGTGTAAGCGTTTCAGCTCATATTAACAAAAAATCAGTCGCAAACTGTGCCACATTATCACAAAAGTGACAAAAGTTTGGTAAAAAATGCTTGAAAAGTGTTGTTATTTATGCGTATCCTAATAAAAAAGCCCGAATTTAAACAGGTGTAAGCGTTTCAGCTCATATTAACACAAAATCAGTCGCAAACTGTGCCAAATTATCACAAAAGTGACAAAAGTTTGGTAAAAAATGCTTGAAAAGTGTTGTTATTTATGCGTATCCTAATAAAAAAGCCCGAATTTAAAGAGGTGTAAGCGTTTCAGCCCATATTAACACAAAATCAGTCACAAACTGTGCCAAATTATCAGCTGTGATGTATGTTTATGATAAAAGTTTGGTAAAAAATGCTTGAAAAGTGTTGTTATTTATAAATATCCTAATAAAAAAGCCCGAATTTAAAGAGGTGTAAGCGTTTCAGCTCATATTAACACAAAATCAGTCGCAAACTGTGCCAAATTATCAACTGTGATGTATATTTCTGATAAAAGTTTGGTAAAAAATGCTTGAAAAGTGTTGTTATTTATGCGTATCCTAATAAAAAAGCCCGAATTTAAAGAGGTGTAAGCGTTTCAGCTCATATTAACACAAAATCAGTCACAAACTGTGCCAAATTATCAGCTGTGATGTATGTTTATGACAAAAGTTTGGTAAAAAATGCTTGAAAAGTGTTGTTATTTATGCGTATCCTAATAAAAAAGCCCGAATTTAAAGAGGTGTAAGCGTTTCAGCTCATATTAACACAAAATCAGTCGCAAACTGTGCCAAATTATCAGCTGTGATGTATGTTTATGATAAAAGTTTGGTAAAAAATGCTTTAAAAGTGTTGTTATTTATGCGTATCCTAATAAAAAAGCCCGAATTTAAAGAGGTGTAAGCGTTTCAGCTCATATTAACACAAAATCAGTCGCAAACTGTGCCAAATTATCAGCTGTGATGCATGTTTCTGACAAAAGTTTGGTAAAAAATGCTTGAAAAGTGTTGTTATTTATGCGTATCCTAATAAAAAAGCTAAAATTTAAAGAGGCGTAAGCGTTTCAGCTCATATTAATACAAAATCAGTCGCAAACTGTGCCAAATTATCACAAAAGTGACAAAAGTTTGGTAAAAAAATGCTTGAAAAGTGTTGTTATTTATGTGTATCCTAATAAAAAAGCCTGAATTTAAAGAGGAGTAAGCGTTTCAGCTCATATTAACACAAAATCAGTCGCAAACTGTGCCAAATTATCACAAAAGTGACAAAAGTTTGGTAAAAAATGCTTGAAAAGTGTTGTTATTTATGCGTATCCTAATAAAAAAGCCCGAATTTAAAGAGGTGTAAGCGTTTCAGCTCATATTAATCCAAAATCAGTCGCAAACTTAGCAAATTTAATCGTGATTAAACTATAATTCAGTTAAAAGACCATTTATTTCCCTTAAATTCTGATAATCTCACCTATGTGACATAACAAAGCTGAGACACAGTAAATGTTGAAGTAATAACACACACAGAAGGCATTTTGGCTTGTCCCACTGTGACATAATGTGCCAAATTATCAGCTGTGATGTATGTTTCTGATAAAAGTTTGGTAAAAAATGCTTGAAAAGTGTTGTTATTTATACGTATCCTAATAAAAAAGCCCGAATTTAAAGAGGTGTAAGCGTTTCAGCTCATATTAACACAAAATCAGTCGCAAACTGTGCCAAATTATCACAAAAGTGACAAAAGTTTGGTAAAAAATGCTTGAAAAGTGTTGTTATTTATGCGTATCCTAATAAAAAAGCCCGAATTTAAAGAGGTGGAAGCGTTTCAGCTCATATTAACACAAAATCAGTCACAAACTGTGCCAAATTATCAGCTGTGATGTATATTTCTGACAAAAGTTTGGTAAAAAATGCTTGAAAAGTGTTGTTATTTATGCGTATCCTAATAATAAAGCCTGAATTTAAAGAGGTGTAAGCGTTTCAGCTCATATTAACACAAAATTAGTCGCAAACTGTGCCAAATTATCACAAAAGTGACAAAAGTTTGGTAAAAAATGCTTGAAAAGTGTTGTTATTTATGCGTATCCTAATAAAAAAGCCCGAATTTAAACAGGTGTAAGCGTTTCAGCTCATATTAACACAAAATCAGTCGCAAACTGTGCCAAATTATCACAAAAGTGACAAAAGTTTGGTAAAAAATGCTTGAAAAGTGTTGTTATTTATGCGTATCCTAATAAAAAAGCCTGAATTTAAAGAGGTGTAAGCGTTTCAGCTCATATTAATCCAAAATCAGTCGCAAACTGTGCCAAATTATCAGCTGTGATGTATGTTTCTGATAAAAGTTTGGTAAAAAATGCTTGAAAAGTGTTGTTATTTATGCGTATCCTAATAAAAAAGCCTGAATTTAAAGAGGTGTAAGCGTTTCAGCTCATATTAATCCAAAATCAGTCGCAAACTGTGCCAAATTATCAGCTGTGATGTATGTTTCTGATAAAAGTTTGGTAAAAAATGCTTGAAAAGTGTTGTTATTTATGCGTATCCTAATAAAAAAGCCTGAATTTAAAGAGGTGTAAGCGTTTCAGCTCATATTAACACAAAATCAGTCGCAAACTGTGCCAAATTATCACAAAAGTGACAAAAGTTTGGTAAAAAATGCTTGAAAAGTGTTGTTATTTATGTGTATCCTAATAAAAAAGCCTGAATTTAAAGAGGAGTAAGCGTTTCAGCTCATATTAAAACAAAATCAGTCGCAAACTGTGCCAAATTATCACAAAAGTGACAAAAGTTTGGTAAAAAATGCTTGAAAAGTGTTGTTATTTATGCGTATCCTAATAAAAAAGCCCGAATTTAAAGAGGTGTAAGCGTTTCAGCTCATATTAATCCAAAATCAGTCGCAAACTTAGCAAATTTAATCGTGATTAAACTATAATTCAGTTAAAAGACCATTTATTTCCCTTAAATTCTGATAATCTCACCTATGTGACATAACAAAGCTGAGACACAGTAAATGTTGAAGTAATAACACACACAGAAGGCATTTTGGCTTGTCCCACTGTGACATAATGTGCCAAATTATCAGCTGTGATGTATGTTTCTGATAAAAGTTTGGTAAAAAATGCTTTAAAAGTGTTGTTATTTATGCGTATCCTAATAAAAAAGCCCGAATTTAAAGAGGTGTAAGCGTTTCAGCTCATATTAACACAAAATCAGTCGCAAACTGTGCCAAATTATCACAAAAGTGACAAAAGTTTGGTAAAAAATGCTTGAAAAGTGTTGTTATTTATGCGTATCCTAATAAAAAAGCCCGAATGTAAAGAGGTGTAAGCGTTTCAGCTCATATTAACACAAAATCAGTAGCAAACTGTGCCAAATTATCAGCTGTGATGTATGTTTCTGATAAAAGTTTGGTAAAAAATGCTTGAAAAGTGTTGTTATTTATGCGTATCCTAATAAAAAAGCCTGAATTTAAAGAGGTGTAAGCGTTTCAGCTCATATTAACACAAAATCAGTCGCAAACTGTGCCAAATTATCACAAAAGTGACAAAAGTTTGGTAAAAAATGCTTGAAAAGTGTTGTTATTTATGCGTATCCTAATAAAAAAGCCCAAATTTAAAGAGGTGTAAGCGTTTCAGCTCATATTAACACAAAATCAGTAGCAAACTGTGCCAAATTATCAGCTGTGATGTATGTTTCTGATAAAAGTTTGGTAAAAAATGCTTGAAAAGTGTTGTTATTTATGCGTATCCTAATAAAAAAGCCTGAATTTAAAGAGGTGTAAGCGTTTCAGCTCATATTAACACAAAATCAGTCGCAAACTGTGCCAAATTATCACAAAAGTGACAAAAGTTTGGTAAAAAATGCTTGAAAAGTGTTGTTATTTATGCGTATCCTAATAAAAAAGCTAAAATTTAAAGAGGTGTAAGCGTTTCAGCTCATATTAACACAAAATCAGTCGCAAACTGTGCCAAATTATCAGCTGTGATGTATGTTTATGATAAAAGTTTGGTAAAAAATGCTTGAAAAGTGTTGTTATTTATGCGTATCCTAATAAAAAAGCCCGAATTTAAAGAGGTGTAAGCGTTTCAGCTCATATTAACACAAAATCAGTCGCAAACTGTGCCTAATTATCAGCTGTGAGGTATGTTTCTGATAAAAGTTTGGTAAAAAATGCTTGAAAAGTGTTGTTATTTATACGTATCCTAATAAAAAAGCCCGAATTTAAAGAGGAGTAAGCGTTTCAGCTCATATTAACACAAAATCAGTCGCAAACTGTGCCAAATTATCACAAAAGTGACAAAAGTTTGGTAAAAAATGCTTGAAAAGTGTTGTTATTTATGCGTATCCTAATAAAAAAGCCCGAATTTAAAGAGGTGTGATGTCATTTTTGTGTTTTATATCTTCTTGTGCGTGAAAAAGACCAAAAGGAAGCAGTTGTCTCTCATCAGCTCAACAGCCATGAGAAGAAAATAGACCTGGCTTGAAAATGTAAACCACTTATTATACCTCTCCGCTGTGCCTCAGCTTTGCCTCTGAAGCCCACTCTGCAGAGGACACAGTCACAGGCTAAAAACCACTACTAGCAACCTCACTCTGACCAGTTATTTTTACTCAGGCAAAGTGGATTCATGCAAATAAGCTGTGCTGCAGGGGGGCGTGTGGATGAAGTGGTCCCAGTAGAGTGCCTGTGCAGAAATCCCTCCGTTAGCTCTCCTATAGCTGCAAGTAGCCACATAACAGTAGCTATGAGCTAACAGAGCTATGAGCTAACAGAGCTATGAGCTAACAGCAGCTATGAGCTAACAGAGCTATGAGCTAACATTAGCTATGAGCTAACAGAGCTATGAGCTAACAGCAGCTATGAGCTAACAGAGCTATAGCACACGTTCATTCATTCATTCGTCTTAAAGTATTGGTGAAATAAAGACAGACTTTTCACATCCCATAATTAAGCTGCTATAGGCTTAGACTGCTGGGGGACCTCATCTGTCCCACCTTTCCTCACTTTGCTCTCTTTTTAATTTCTCAAATGATTTTCTGTCCATGTGACATTATTGTGGTTATTAACTTGTGTTTCCCTGTTCCAGCAGGTATCCTTTGAATGGTGTTATGGTGTTTTTCCCCCTCTTTTCCCTCTTTTCTGTCTTCTCAAACCCCAGCTGGTCGAGGCGGATGGACACCCTTCCTGAGTCTGGTTCTTCCAGAGGTTTCTTCCTGGTTCTGGTTCTGCCAGAGGTTTCTTCCTGTTAAAGGGAGTCGTTCCTTTCCACAGTCCCTCAGGCTCAGGACGGGAGATTGGACTGAAGACAAGTTTCGGTCCAATCTGTTGGTTTCCTTAGCTGGATATTATTTTTGAATTGGCTCCATATGAATTAATTGGATTATGATTACAATGAATTGAATTCCAATTGGCTTGAATTGGACTTTATTACTTAAGTGCCTTGAGATGACAATTGTTGTAATTTGGCGCTTTATAAATAAAGCTGAATTGAATTGAATTAATCTACCAGGTTATGCATTCAGTGCTGGACCATGGCGAGGGCTGACAGACTAAAGTGTCTCAGACGATGAGGCACAAAAAGAGACTTTAAAAAGGTTGCGTCTGCATGCTAATATTCGTTAAATGTTTGTTTATTGATGATACTTTAGGGAGAAAGGTCACGATGACCAGAAGAAAGAAAATACTGTGTTAACGATTTGATAGAAAAGCTGAAATCGTTGTTCTAAATCTGCCTGGATTGAATTAATTGGACAATCGATTATACAGGAAAAGATGACCCAGATCCTTTCAAACCTCAGTTTTCAGGCGCAAAAGCAATATAGCAATTATGCTAATTCTGTCTTTTTTCATGTCTAATTAAAAGCTCTGAACAACATCTTCTCAGCTCAAGCATCCAGCCGGTACTTGTGTGGATTCTGCACAATCACATTTTATATTTCATTTCTTTCCCAAACCTTTGCAAAGGCGTGTCTGAGTCTGTGAGTGTGAAGCCTAAGTTGGACTTTATTATATATCATATTCAATTCAATTCAATTCAATTTTATTTATATAGCGCCAGATTACAACAATCGTCATCTCAAGGCACTTAAGTAATAAAGTCCAATTCAAGCCAATTGGAATTCAATTCACTGTAATCATAATCCAATTAATTCATATGGAGCCAATTCAAAAATAATATCCGAGCTAAGGAAACCAACAGATTGGACCGAAATGTGTCTTCAGTCCAATCTCCCGTCCTGAGCCTGAGGCGACTGTGGAAAGGAACGACTCTAACAGGAAGAAACCTCTGGCAGAACCAGGAAGAAACCTCTGGCAGAACCAGAACCAGGAAGAAACCTCTGGCAGAACCAGAACCAGGAAGAAACCTCTGGCAGAACCAGGAAGAAACCTCTGGCAGAACCAGAACCAGGAAGAAACCTCTGGCAGAACCAGAACCAGGAAGAAACCTCTGGCAGAACCAGGAAGGAACCTCTGGCAGAACCAGAACCAGGAAGAAACCTCTGGAAGAACCAGAACCAGGAAGAAACCTCTGGCAGAACCAGAACCAGGAAGGGTGTCCATCCGCCTGGACCAGCTGGGGTTTGAGAAGACAGAAAAGAGGGAAAAGAGGGGGGAAAAACACCATAACACCATTCAAAGGATACCTGCTGGAACAGGGAAACACAAGTTAATAACCACAATAATGTCACAGGGACATAAAATCAATTGAGAAATTAAACAGGGGGAAAAAGAGAGCAAAGTGAGGAAAGGTGTGACAGATGAGGTCCCCCAGCAGGCTGGGCCTATAGCAGCTTAACTATGGGATGTTTCAGGATTACCTGAGCCATCCCTAACTATAAGCTTTATCAGAAAGGAAAGTTTTAAACCTAATCTTAAAAGTGGAAAGGGTGTCTGCTTCCTGGACATTTACTGGCAGCTTATTCCACAAGAGAGGGGCCTGATAACTGAAGGCTCTGCCTCCCATTCTGCTTTTAGGGGCCTGATAACTGAAGGCTCTGCCTCCCATTCTGCTTTTAGGGGCCTGATAACTGAAGGCTCTGCCTCCCATTCTGCTTTCAGGGGCCTGATAACTGAAGGCTCTGCCTCCCATTCTGCTTTTAGGGGCCTGATAACTGAAGGCTCTGCCTCCCATTCTGCTTTTAGGGGCCTGATAACTGAAGGCTCTGCCTCCCATTCTGCTTTCAGGGGCCTGATAACTGAAGGCTCTGCCTCCCATTCTGCTTTTAGGGGCCTGATAACTGAAGGCTCTGCCTCCCATTCTGCTTTTAGGGGCCTGATAACTGAAGGCTCTGCCTCCCATTCTGCTTTTAGGGGCCTGATAACTGAAGGCTCTGCCTCCCATTCTGCTTTTAGGGGCCTGATAACTGAAGGCTCTGCCTCCCATTCTGCTTTTAGGGGCCTGATAACTGAAGGCTCTGCCTCCCATTCTGCTTTTAGGGGCCTGATAACTGAAGGCTCTGCCTCCCATTCTGCTTTTAGGGGCCTGATAACTGAAGGCTCTGCCTCCCATTCTGCTTTTAGGGGCCTGATAACTGAAGGCTCTGCCTCCCATTCTGCTTTTAGGGGCCTGATAACTGAAGGCTCTGCCTCTCATTCTGCTTTTAGGGGCCTGATAACTGAAGGCTCTGCCTCCCGTTCTGCTTTTAGGGGCCTGATAACTGAAGGCTCTGCCTCCCATTCTGCTTTTAGAAACTCTGGGAACAACAAGTAAACCTGCAGTTTGGGAGCGAAGTGCTCTGATAGGATATTGAGATATTGAGTCTGACACAACCTGGCAGAAGCCAAAAGTTGGACTTTATTATAGATATTTGTGCAGCCTTTCAGTGATCAGGGAGCTCTGCTGGTTTTGTTTCTTTTCTTAAATCCATAAGAAAAAGGTTTCAAATAGAAAGTTTTAAGCTGAACCAAAAGCAGAGAATGTATCTTAACCCTGAGGCATCAGTATCAGTGGAAGTAAGAGCGATAAACTGGTGCAAATCTGCTGGTTTACCTTCAAACATTTTGACTGATTATTGGAGGCAGTCATGAATATATATGAACTTTGACATTTCTGATCAGGCAGCATCTACTTCAGTCTTTATTAAAGGTGTTTGAAAAGCAATTAAGATTTGAACAGTATTGATTTTCATGTCTCCAGTCACCTCCAGCTGCTGAAACATACATTCATACACATTGTCCGATCTCACAGTTAAAGAATATCAGGATCGTTTTAATAAGAAAGCCCTCGGGCATCATTTCCATCATTTCCTGAATTTACCAGAAAGAGTGTGTTTTTATTTATTCTAAATGTGTGTCCAGATCCATCTTCAGCAAAGCAACATAATTAAGACCTTCAAAAGTATCGTCACGGCCCACAATTCAAGCTTTTTCTTTTTAACGGATGATAAAACAACGTCTCCTGGAACAGAAATCTGTGGATTTACGTTTATGGACAATAATTGTGCATAATAACTGACTTTCAAAGCTATGTCTGTCAGTGGAGGGTCCTTTTATATCTGCATTTTGCAGCTGGAGGAGGACTCATCACCCAGCATCTTGGAACGTTTGATATTCTTTGCAAGTGTTTATTTTTTGAGCAAGACATGATATATATTTAGTGCAAAAGCAGCATTCAAGTAAGCCTGAACCTGAGGGGAAATCACTGGAAGGGATTTTCATATAGTGGACTGGATAGTTTAGTGGTATAATTGTCACCTTTCATGTGGGAGATCTGAGTTCAAATCCCCTGCATGAAAGGTATTACCTCCAGTAGGGGTCCTTAGGCAAGACCCCCTTCTACCCTATCTGCCTACCTGTAAGTCACTTTGGATAAAAGCGTCTGCTAAATGCATAAACAACAATATTCCTCCCTCTCCAGCGCATAATATCATAATATCAGGAGTTTCAGTGCATAACACCAGCAATCTCCAATCCTCCAATCAAGAGCCGTCATTCATCAATGGCTGATACCACATGGCCCGGGGATTATAGTATGAAACGATTGCCAGGTAATACAGTATGGATTTCATTCACAAGCGCCACTTAAATCTGCAGAAGAAGAAGAAGAAGTCTCATGACAACACTTAAATCTGCAGAAGAAGAAGAAGAAGTCTCATGACAATGCTGCCCAGAGTTAGCCTGTTAGCACTGTGGGGTCATAGGAAGAAAAGAAGCCTGAAAGCTCTGTGCAACGCTTCTTTAAGTCATGTGGCGTCCTTGCAGTTTCCAGCAAGACAACGAGACATTTTGCACACGTTACAAGGGTACAGGAACTGCTGATAGTCCTGATTTGTTCCCAGACTTCCTTAAACCAGAAATGCAAATGTTCAAAAAAGTAAGATCTGTTTGCAGGAAGAATTGAACAAACCTTCAGTGATTGTTCTGCTGGAAACTAGAGCGACTTTGGGGTGTTGTGAGAAGGAATCGCAGCATTGCAAAGGGGGAAAGGCAAGAGTTTCAGGCCTGAAACGCAGAAAAGGATTTAAGTTAAGGAGTCAAATCAGGCTGATGAGATAAAAAATGTCCACATTTTCTGAAAAGAACTCAAAGCCAGTAAAAGTTTGTTTTTATTTCTTCCCACTTACAGGAAATATGAATAAAACACACTCACTGTTCAGCTGCAAGGACACGTTACATTCTTAAAACAACGTCTCCTGCAACAGAAATCTGTAGATTTACGTTTATGGACAATAATTGTGCATAATAACTGACTTTCAAAGCTATGTCTGTCAGTGGAGGATCCTTTTATATCTGCACCTCATTTGTATATTTTGCAGATCACCCAGCAAACTTGAAAAAGCATCTTGGAACATTTGATATTCTTTGTAAGTGTTTATTTTTTGAGCAAGACATGATATATATTTAGTGCAAAAGCAGCATCCAAGTAAGCCTGAACCTGAGGGGAAATCACTGGAAGGGATTTTCATATTCCTCCCTCTCCAGCGCATAATATCGGTAAACCGTTCAAACATCTGGAGGAGTTTCAGCGATCTCCAATCCTCCAATCAAGAGCCGTCATTCATCAATGGCTGATACCACATGGCCCGGGGATTATAGTATGAAACGATTGCCAGGCAATACAGTATGGATTTCATTCACAAGAGCCACTTAAATCTGCAGAAGAAGAAGAAGTCTCATGACAACACTTAAATCTGCAGAAGAAGAAGAAGTCTCATGACAACACTTAAATCTGCAGAAGAAGAAGAAGAAGTCTCATGACAACACTTAAATCTGCAGAAGAAGAAGAAGAAGCCTGAAAGCTCTGTGCAACGCTTGTTTAAGTCATGTGGCGTCCTTGCAGTTTCCAGCAAGACAACGAGACATTTTGCACACGTTAGAAGGGTACAGGAACTGCTCTGCCCTGCCGGCAGTCCTGATTTGTTCCCAGACTTCCTTAAACCAGAAATGCAAATGCATACAGTAAGTAAGTAAACTAGAGCGACTTTGGGGTGTTGTGAGAAGGAATCGCAGCATTGCTTTGCTGTCCCAAGAGTTTCAGGCCTGAAACGCAGAAAAGGATTAAAGTTAAGGAGTCAAATCAGGCTGATGAGATAAAAAATGTCCACATTTTCTGAAAAGAAATCAAAGCCAGTAAAAGTTTGTTTTTATTTCTTCCCACTTACAGGAAATATGAATAAAACACACTCACTGTTCAGCATCTTAAATCTTCACGAGGAAGTGAATTTACAGAAATGATGGAGTAATCATCCGTAGCCTGTCTTAAAGACATAAAGACCTGGATGACTCAGAACTGTCTGCTTTTAAATTCAGACAAAACTGAAGTTGTTCTCTTTGGACCTGAGTGCTTCAGGGAGAAATTGTCTAGTTATATAGTTACTCTAGATGGTATTTCCTTGGCTTCTAGTTCTACAGTGAGGAACCTTGGAGTTATTTTTGACCAGAATTTATCATTTGACGCACATATAAAACTGGTTTCTAGGACTGCCTTCTTTCACCTTTCACTGTTCAACATCTTAAATCTTCACGAGGAAGTGAATTTACAGAAAAGATGGAGTAATCATCTGCAACAGATCAATCCCACCCCACACAGTCCATCTCATCCCTGTGATTACAGAACACTTGTCTCTGCTTCACTCTGTTGTTGTTGAGGTAACTGTAGCTGAGGTTAAGGCAACACTCTAAATTACTACAGCATGTACTGTTTGTATACATGATAATAGCGGATAATCCAGACGTATGAGTGTGTTTGACCATGTGCCGCAGCGCCCTGCATGTCTGAGAGCTGCTCTAATAGAGCAGCAGCTGTGTGTAATAGCTGTGATATTTATCAGGGCGGCGGGGTCAGGTATGATAACAATCTGGGTTGCCAGGTTTGGTCTCGAGGTTACAGGACATGGTCTTATCTCAAGGGCCCCTCCTGCTCTTATTATGAAGCCCCTAATGAGTGACAATAACCACTTAATGGAGCAAAGGAGGGGGAGCTCCTGTTTCCTGGTTCATTCCCACAGAACAGTTATTTATCATTGCTCAGGTCTGAAAGCCTTTCAGTCCTTTCTTTATTTAGAAACACTGAAAGCAGTAAAGAGGCTCGAGAAGGTTTGGGAGTTTCATTTCTAATCACATCTTGATAAGTCATGAACATTGGTGCTGAACTTCGAATCGTCCCGTCACAGTGCTGGAGAACAGAGGAAGTCATCAGAGCTTATTAGCTTAGCCATAGCATAAAAAACACTCAAACAAGTCGTGCACCAAAGTCTACGCTCCGGTTCGGGGGATTTTTATTCCATTTTCTATTCTGTTTGTTCTATTCTGAACCTATTTTATGTTCCTGTGTTTTTACCTTTGGGACACATTCCCAAATGGTGTGATGATATAAAATATAAGACTCTCTGTCACCATCTGAGTGGCTGACGTACCTTTTTTGGAACAATAATGGACATTCAGGCTATATCTGTTGGATCAGGACCGATTCATTGTCTTTATTCCTTAAGTCTTCAAGGAATAAAGAATATCACTGTTCATTCACCACATGGAGAAAAACGCCCAAAAATTAGCCAAAACTAATCATTCCCTTGTTCTTTTTCCTGTATTATCTCAGCTGCAATAAAGGCGAAATATCACTCGACTTTCAATTCAATTCAGCTTTATTTATATAGCGCCAGATTACAACAAATGTCATCTCAAGGCACTTAAGTAATAAAGTCCAATTCAAGCCAATTGGAATTCAATTCATTGTAATCATAATCCAATTAATTCATATAGAGCCAATTCAAAAATAATATCCGAGCTAAGGAAACCAACAGATTGGACCGAAACTTGTCTTCAGTCCAATCTCCCGTCCTGAGCCTGAGGGACTGTGGAAAGGAACGACTCCCTTTAACAGGAAGAAACCTCTGGCAGAACCAGAACCAGGAAGAAACCTCTGGCAGAACCAGAACCAGGAAGAAACCTCTGGCAGAACCAGAACCAGGAAGAAACCTCTGGCAGAACCAGAACCAGGAAGAAACATCTGGCAGAACCAGACTCAGGAAGAAACCTCTGGCAGAACCAGAACCAGGAAGATACCTCTGGCAGAACCAGAACCAGGAAGAAACCTCTGGCAGAACCAGAACCAGGAAGATACCTCTGGCAGAACCAGAACCAGGAAGAAACCTCTGGCAGAACCAGGAAGAAACCTCTGGCAGAACCAGGAAGAAACCTCTGGCAGAACCAGAACTAGGAAGAAACCTCTGGCAGAACCAGGAAGAAACCTCTGGCAGAAACAGAACCAGGAAGAAACCTCTGGCAGAACCAGACTCAGGAAGAAACCTCTGGCAGAACCAGAACCAGGAAGAAACCTCTGGCAGAACCAGAACCAGGAAGATACCTCTGGCAGAACCAGAACCAGGAAGAAACCTCTGGCAGAAACAGAACCAGGAAGAAACCTCTGGCAGAACCAGACTCAGGAAGAAACCTCTGGCAGAACCAGAACCAGGAAGAAACCTCTGGCAGAACCAGAACCAGGAAGATACCTCTGGCAGAACCAGAACCAGGAAGAAACCTCTGGCAGAACCAGAACCAGGAAGAAACCTCTGGCAGAACCAGGAAGAAACCTCTGACAGAACCAGAACCAGGAAGAAACCTCTGGCAGAACCAGAACCAGGAAGGGTGTCCATCCGCCTGGACCAGCAGGGGTTTGAGAAGACAGAAAAGAGGGAAAAGAGGGGGGAAAAACACCATAACACCATTCAAAGGATACCTGCTGGAACAGGGAAACACAAGTTAATAACCACAATAATGTCACAGGGACATAAAATCAATTTTGAAATTGACTTCAAGCCTGTTCTGTGTCTATCGTTCACAAACAAAATGAATCAAAATAGGATTGTGGTCATTGTTAACAGCTGAATTGGTGTAAGCCTTAATCCTTCTTTCTCCCTGAATACTGCTAAATACAAGCGTACCCTAAACACACCGCTCTAATGGTTTCCATAAAGTGTTCGGCAGACCTGGGGGGGGGGGCGTTGTTAAGTCATACAGTTGAACTTGGAGAGCGGCTTGGGGCTAAGTTCAGGTCCTGGTCGAAGTTTGAGGGCAGCTGCAGCCCTTCATTTGTGGCCACCCAGGACAAGCGTTTGCATGTGTGTGTACATGTGTGCGCTGGTTAATGATTGAGAAGGCAGAACAGCTGCAGAGGTCTATTCATAGTGCACCAGGACTAATGTCTCTGTCCTGTTCTGAAAAGCCACCATCCTTCCATCATTCTGACTTATTTCTGTCACTTATACCATCACGGCTTTTCTTCACATCTCTATGTCTGGTGGGGGGGTGCAACGCGCCTGTAATGCAAAGCAGAGCTTAGGGGGAGACAAATGAAGAAAAAATGCCATCACACTCATTACAGACAGATAGTTGGACATAGGAGTGATAAAAGAACATAAAGGACAACAAAACTCGACTCCCAACATGTCAAAAAAGACAGAATAACACAACAATAAGCAATGCCAGCAGAACTGAAGTCTCCAAGCTGTTAGAATCCTTTAACTGCCATTATGTACAGAAACTTTATTTGATTTAGATTTTGTCAGGTGACAAAGTAACTTATTAGATTTTGAGCATGTGGCCGGTTTATCTGAAAATGTTTCCAAAGTGTGGGTCTTCCTTCCAATTAAGTTTTGGCCACTAAGAGGCAACAGAAACAAGCTGTCAACACAACCCTAACATAATATCAGCCCAAACGGCTCGATTATTCATTTATCACACTAAAAACCTCACAGTAATTGTACTTCATGTAAACCTTTGCTTTGTGTTAGAGACTCAAACATTTGCCCATTATCATAGGATTTCTTTTTCCAGCTGAAGGTGAACATGACTGAACGAGAGGGTGGAGCAGGGTGGTTACACGTCACGCCCTAAAGCACGCTCAGCTTTATCATTAATATTAGGATTTAGGATGAAGTGGGCCCAGTAGAGGGCCTGTGTGGAAATCCCTCCGTTAGCTCTCCTATAGCTGCAAGTAGCCACATAACAGCAGCTATGAGCTAACAGAGCTATGAGCTAACAGCAGCTATGAGCTAACAGCAGCTATGAGCTAACAGCAGCTATGAGCTAAGAGCAGCTATGAGCTAACAGAGCTATGAGCTAACAGAGCTATGAGCTAACAGAGCTATAGCACACGTTCATTCATTCATTCTTCTTAAAGTATTGGTGAAATAAAGACAGATAATGCCTTATTTAGAGGCTGTATTCAGGACATGTGCTGGACCATGGCTAGGGCTGACAGGAAATGGCTAACATGTGCATAATGTTTGCACGCTGTCAACATGCCTCTGAAGCCCACACTGTCACAGGCAGGCTAAAAACCACTACTAGCAACTTCAGTCTCATCGAAAACTTCCCTGAACTCTGACCAGTTATTTTTACTCAGGCAAAATGGATTCATGCAAATAAGCTGTGCTGCAGGGGGGCGTGTGGATGAAGTGGTCCCAGTAGAGTGCCTGTGTAGAAATCCCTCCGTTAGCTCTCCTATAGCTGCAAGTAGCCACATAACAGCAGCTATGAGCTAACAGCAGCTATGAGCTAACAGCAGCTATGAGCTAACAGAGCTATGAGCTAACAGCAGCTATGAGCTAACAGAGCTATGAGCTAACAGAGCTATAGCACACGTTCATTCATTCATTCTTCTTAAAGTATTGGTGAAATAAAGACAGATAATGCCTTATTTAGAGGCTGCATCCTCTAAGCCCCGTTCACTCCGTTATATGGATCTCCAGTTATCTAAATATCTTCCGAAGGACGCCGACTTTCACCAAACTGTTCTCGGTGAGTAGATGTGAGGGACCGAGCTGGCTAGATTAAAAAAAGAAACGGGTTTTATTTACCCAAAGAACATAATATCAGGGCCCTTAAAAGAGGTCAAATGAACAAAACTAATGTTCAAATGATAAATAACTTAACAAAGAACCAAACTGACCTAACAAACAGGAAACAAAGGAGAACTTAAATACTGGCTGTTCAGACCAAGTTTGAACACATACTAACAAATAAAGAAACAGAACCTAACAGTTAATTTAATAATCACTCAAACAAGGAATTAACTAAATAACTAAATAAACAAATTACTTGTAAATCTAAAGGAATACATCTTAACATCTAAAGGACTTAAACTACACCGTAGAAAACAGATTTAACAAAGTTGAAAATACAATTAGATCTAAATGTGCGCGCTTACAAACAGAAATAATGTATTTCAACTTAGTTTAAACAAATATGTAAACAAAATTACATCAAGAAACACACAAAACATAACTGAAAGTGTTGGGGTTACCGACTATTCAGCTGTTCCTCACAGCAGATGAACGTATTTCTTGCCAGAAATAAGGTCCAGGTTTAAAAACACCGGAGTTCCCCTTTAACATGTAGCTGTGCAAGAAGGCATGAAACTAAGCTCATATACAAGTTATGAAAGCATGTAGGAGGTAACAAAGCAAGGGACCAGTGGGGTTATTTTCTTAAAAATGCCTTTTTCCAATCAGATAATTGGCCCTTTCTGACCTTTAATCTAATCTGGCTGAATTATTCCAACAAACCGGACTGAGCTATGACTGGCTTTAGATTAAAAAAGTCCACCTGACTGTGTTTTCTGACTGTGAATACGTGCAAATTCGACCCTCATGCTTCTAACTGCTACATTCAAGGCAGGAAGGAGAGCTTCAGAGACAAAAAAAGAACTATGTGCTTGACTATTTCAATAAGCTTCACAATACTGCTGAAACATGAGTACATCTGACCATTTAAGTTTATGTATTTGATTAAATTCAGCCTTTTCTTGACATGTATTCTGTCAGACTTGATCTTGATGACTGAATCA